>NC_056736.1:660691747-660699247 GCF_019279795.1 Protopterus annectens | reverse complement strand
TTCAAGGTTAAATTAGTCCATGTGGATTTAGGCAAAACATTTAAAGTACAAAGCAGAGAGATATAACAAAGAAGCACATGACAGTAAACTTGAAGCATAATTCCATGATAACCTAAAATGCACAGTATGTAAGGGCAGGGGCCAAAACCCACCAAACAAAACAGATGTGATCAAATCTGCATTCAGCATGAGGCAAAATGTGATCAAATCTGCATTCAGCATGAGGCAAACACTCCAGTTTAGGCAAAACACAAATGATGATGTGATCAAAACCACAAATGTAACAAAAATTGGAGACACACTGAGTCAGTAGTTTAAAAAAAAACAGAAGGCAGAAGGTAGTTGTTATCAAATAAAAGACAAATATCAGGTGTCATGCAGGATAGACAGTGCAAAAGAAAACTAAAGTGTGGTTAGCCAAAGTCAAGCCAGTCTTGCCTAGCTAACCAAGACAGAATGCATCACACACTTTATTCAGTTTGTTCAAGTGAGCAGGCAAGTCAGAAGAATAGGAGTTGGGATTTAAAATAGAAAATCTTTATAAATTCATAAAAAATAGTGATGTTAAACTCAAAGTAAAGTTTCTTGTCATGCAGATCAATACAGACGAAAAAAGTGCATATCACTGCACAAAATTTCTTTGCTCAGGCTTGTACCATAGGAATGACAGTTTAAAGAAGGACAATACATTAAATTAATAATAAATTAAATACTAAAAATGAAAATAAGATACTAAAAATAAAGTAAGAAACTGAAAGGTTTTTACAGCAGAAACAAAAACAAATACAACAGAAACAGACTCAGTAGAAATAAAAGAATTTATAAAAAAAACTATTATAAATAAAAAAGAGGCACACATGTAAAAACTAGATTGAGATGACAAGGCAGTTATGGGTCTATATTACGTAATCGAAGAGACACTTCTTTGAATACGTAATAATCGACACCAAAAGACCGAAATCCCAAAACCGCGAATGGCCATGTCCGCAAATTTTTCCCTTGGAAAAAATTTGCAGGGCCGTAAACACAACACACATAACACATCAAATCTAATTTAAGTGGGGGCTTTGCCCACCCCCCCGATGTGGGGGGCTGTGCCTCCCACACCCCCCTAACTAAATATACCAACTCTGAGATTGCTCTACGTTGGGGAAAAAGGTAAACCCCGGGAAAGGCCAACTGATCTTATTCCCCTAGGAAAAAATTTGCGGACGTGCCCGTTCGTGGCTTTGGGATTTTGGTCTTTTGGTGTTGATTATTACATGTTCGAAGAAGTGTCTCTTCGATTACATAATATAGACCCGGCAGTTACATCTAAATAGTGACATCTACAGTCCTGTGAATTTAGTAAGCTCTAGTCAGATTAAACAAACACTTAGGTATCGCCACAAAAACAGAATACAGCTATGAACAGATAATAGTGATTCAAAGTAACGCACATGGAAGATGAGATGACATTCAGGTTGCAAGAAATGAGCACTATCAAATGTAGTTTATTTGTTGAAATAACACAAAAACATAATCATAAAAGCATTGTTTACAAATTATATAGTGTTAGGCTTGTAACTCTGTTGTTTTCCAGTAGTAAACTAGTAGGGAAAAATATTGAAAGGTAGTCACTGGAAGCACAAGAACCTCATCTTTAAAAATTAAAGTGTCTCATCACCTAACCCAATCCCTGAACTCCAGCACAGAGCAACCAGTGGATGTGGATGCAAACACCAAATCAAGCAAGCCCTTACCTTTGGTTTGTAAAACACTTCAAGAACGATACTGCTGTTACTACAAAAACATTGCAGCTATTTTTGAAGGTACCGTACAGCTAAATTTCTTATGGACAGACGTTAGGGTTGCAGTTGTGACCTAAGGTGAAAGTAATGGCGCACTTTCCCAATCCAACAACTGAATAACTGTTTATGCTAAGGAGAAGGGCTCACAGTTTAAGAGCCTGCAGAGCACTGCTTTGTTTCTGGCAGCTGGAACATACATTTAACCTGTGTGAGAACTGAAATAAATGAAATAAGAATTTTCTTTCAATTAAAGAGAAAATAAAAAGATAGAAAAAAAGAGAAATATAATGATGTCACATAGCAGATGATATTAATTAAAAATAATGCAACTTGATGGACAGAAATGGAAAAAAAAATCAATGTATTGCTTGTGCAAGACAGTGTTTGTTACATTCCCAAACCTGTAGTACATAGCACAGCAAAGGGAGCTAGGGGCTAAAACTAACCTCCTCTGATGACTGCCTTAATGATGGCTGTGATATAATTAGCACATTCTGTACCAGGATGAGGTGCAGGGTCACAGCAATCAACTAGATAGCTGTCAGCTTCAGGATCCAAAAGAACAGCAAACATTATTCCCTGTTACCAAGATTACATGTGGCAGCACAAATCACTTCAGTATCTGAGTCATTGCCAGAAGCCAAATAGCTGCTATAGATGCCACTTTGGAATTTAATTGATTTTTTGCATGCCGGTTATTAGGAATATACTGAATGCTTTTTCCATTTCCTTTTGCAGATAGACTTCTGCCAAGTCATTTTAGTAACCTTCTTTTCCTTCATCATGGATGGAAAAAATATCTTTGATCCTTGGCTGGGGATACTGCACAATACTTAACTGATCTTAAAACCTCTACAAATAATGAAAATCCTCAGATGTTCCTCTTTAAAGCACTGTAACTATACGTTTATTCCATTCAGTACAGTTTAATCCTCCGACATTCCTCTTTAAAGCACTGTAACTGTACGTTTAGTCCATTCAGTACAGTTTACCTTCACAGCATCCCAATATGTGCTGTTTTTGTTGCTCTATCTTTTCTTTAAATTTATGGCTGTAAGCACTGTCCTAGTATTATTCAAATGTTTATCTAGGATTCTGTTCTGGTTTCTTTTAACTTTTATACCTTTAAGTGCATTTGTAAAAATGTATGAAAATGCTGCATCTGTGGACATTTTTTTAGTATTTTAGGTGCTACCTGCAGTGTTTAGATGACACAGCAGCTTAGTTCAAACTTTTTAACCACTTTCTTCCAGCAAGTAGCATGTTTGTATTAACTATATATAACTTTGTTTGTTTTGACCTTATAGATTACTGGTATGTCTGTTTTCCCATAGAGAAGCTATTTCAGTGATACATATCTCTAGTAATTTGCATAATTTAAGTATTGGCATGTGGGCAGCACAGTGGCATGGGGCAGCACAGTGGTGCAGCAGATAGCATTGTCACCTCACAGCAAGAGGTTCTCTGGTTTGATTCTTGTCTGGGGTGCCGATTGTGTGGAGCCTGAATGTTCTTCTGGGTTTCCTCTGGGTACTCTGGATTTCTCCCATATTCCAAAGACATGCAATAAGTGGATTGGACACTCTAAACTGGCCATAGGTGAGAGTGTGGTGAAGAAGAACTACCATGGCAGGGCTAACCACCTGGTTGTATAAACCATGGCTCTAGATGATTATCACTGTTGAAGTGGTACCCAGTTCCCATATGCAAAAACAGGAAAAAGGGGTTGTGGATGGAAGTATGGATGGATGTGTGAAAATAGTTTCCATGTTCTTTCATGGAAATGATTGATAAAGTACCTCCTGTGTCCAGCTCTGTCTTTATGCCTGATACCTCTGTAGTGAATGAGATCATTTCTCTTTGATGCCTATTCTGAGACTCTAGACACATAAGGTCACTATACTCTGTCTGTTGCTAGGTTTGACTCCATTTTGTTAGACAGTTCTGTCCCCCTTCCAGACACCATTTTAGACATGCTTTAATTTATGTTTTTCATCTAGCATGTTGTATTTGCTATTCACTTTTTCCTATTGTGTTTCCATTTTCACATTAAAATCAATACTTCATTCTTGGTGTATTTTCTATGGTCTTTTTATTTGATCCCACAGACATCAGGTATGGTACAGCAGTGTACCATGCTAAAAGCATTCATAATTCTTAGAAAGTGAATAGGCAGTCTAGTATCAGTGCATTCAGACTCATCTTACTATAATCCTTCAGTGCCCATGTCTGATAGTTCCATTAATGCTGATATATTTAATGCTAGTTCAGATACTGAGGCTTTTCTAGAATGCAGCCTCTTTTGTCTTTTTCATAATATAGACTACACATAAATGTATTTCTTAGTGTATCTATGAGCCTTTTGTAAAACTCACAGTTCCCAGCTGATCTATGCAGGTCTGCCCTGTATTCCAATATATTCTCATGTCTCAGTTGATTTCGCTTGAGAAATCAGAACTCTTCTACAGGTATCATGGGTTTCAGAATATTTTGTGAAATGTGTACAATTTTGAATGACTTTTCAGATGTTTTAGTCAATATTACCAAAATACAACATTTGTCGTATAGTATACTAAGCAAGATTAATTGCAAATTCACAGTGTAACTTATGTCAAATTGCTCATCAACAATAAAGTTAACAAAGTCAAAAGTTCTCAGTAACAAAAAAAAAAAAATTGTTTTTGCAGGTGACAATCAATCCTCCACTTCCACACCATCTGTGTCTCTAAATATATTAAATCCAAGATCGCACAACTTTGGTGATAATAAGAAAATTGCTTACTCCTATAATTCTATGATCTCACTGAAATCAATGTGTTATGTTTGATGTTAAGTGCATTTCATCAAAGTATATTTGACAGGTTCCATGTCAATGTAAATGATTCAATTAAAGACTTATATCCTCATTTAGTAGCACTGTCCATTTCTTATCCTCTAGAATGCCACTTGCTAAATAAAGAGCTTCAGTTTGCTCAGCATTGACAGCGTTGTACAATCTTCTTTAGTAGTGTCAAAATAATTACTATGCCTCTAAATGCTCCTCCTTTTCAAAGCTGTGCCCATGTGCAACCACCTCACCAAGTGTACAACCCCAATAAACCAAGTTATTGATTTATTTAACATCTGTGGACTGGGAATGTCCAACTAGGACAGAGCCTGTTTTCGGCAGAGAGCCGGGGAGAAATGTTCCAGATGCATGTCTTTGGAATATGGGAGGAAACTGGATTACTCGGAGGAAAACCACATGAATGCAGTGAGGACATGCAGACTCCATTCAGTGGGCACCCCCAACTGAGAATCTAACCAGAGAACTTCTTGCTGTGAGGTGACAATGTTATCTGCTGCACCACTGCACCGCCCAAATGTAAACTAAAGTAAAATGAAATATTAGTGTTCGGTGTTTTCTAATGCAATCGTTCATATACCATATTCAAAAATAATAATCATTCTTTATCAATGCATTTGTGTATTTATTGCTTGTTGACCAGACTGATCATACTTGACTTATTACCTCTTTTCTTAGGGAATCCATGATATTTACACATACATGGGAAATCTGGCCAAAACACCAGAGACATTTCTCTGATCTCCTGTGCAAGTTAGTAGATATTTGTTGGAGAAACCATGGAGGAAAGGGACCACCATTTGACAATGATGGAATGCTGGAAATTTTGTAGTCTGCTGTTTTGGGACTTGCTAAAGATGGCTTTCAAAATATAAAATGATTTTGCTAAATGTTATCTCAGCTGGTGATAGCATTTGGATAGCAATGACTCAATGAATGGCACAAAAAAAAAACTATATCATATTGCAAGGCAAAGACAGAAAGATAAAGAAGATAGACAGACACCCTTCATAAGGGATGCCATCAATAACCTGTTCACCAGTCCACAGGGGATGAAAGGCAGATGAAAGGAGTACTTCCAGCAGCTTCTGAATGAAGAAAATCCCACAGAAGCTGTACTGCCGTAAACACACCTTGCAATGAGAGAAGAGGAAGAGCCCACCATAGAAGAGGTAAGAACAACACTAAATAAAAGGAGGCTCAGATGATGTCACAGCATATAATATAAAAATGCTGTGTGATATAGGGGAAAAATGGTTCCCGAGGGTACTCATAGCAGTGTGGAGAGAAAGGCATATCCCAGATGACTGGAGAATATGCATACTAGTGCCAGTGTTCAAAAACAAAGGGGACATTCACAACTGTGGGCAGTACAGAGGTATCAAACTCCTGTCACATTGCATGAAAGTTCTGGAAAGGGTCATTGATAAACGAATACACAGAGTAATTAAGTTCAGATTCAGATCAGGATGCAGCACATCTGACCTGATGTTTTCAGTGAGACAGGTAGTTGAGAAGAAACTAGAGATTAGGAATGATCCCAACTTGGCATTCCTAGACTTGGAGAAAGCATATGACAAGGTCCCAAGAAAGCTGATTTGGACAATAGTGCAGTAGTTTGAACTCCCAGAAACATCAATAGAATTAGTGCAGGCTGTGTACAAGGACCCAGTGATTCAAGTACGAGCAATGTTCAGTCTCACAGAGGGTTTCTCAATGGGAGTGGTTGTGCACCAGGGTTCAGCCCTGAGCCTACTGCTGTTCATACTAGTGATGGACTACATTAGCAAACAGTTGTTTCCTCTTCCCTTCTTGTCTCTCCCAAATCTGCTTCACCAGGTTATCTTCTGCTTGTCTTCACATGTGCCCAAACAATGATAATCTGTTGCTTTATACCTCTTCTGCAATTGGATCTATTTTGGCTGCTGTTCTTATGTCCTCATGTCTTCATCTGTCTTACAGTGTGCACCCTATCACCTGTCTCAGGACTTCATTTCCATCAGCTCTATCTCCCTCAGCTGCTCTGCCTTTATCTTCCAGGTTTCCATACCACACAGTAGTACTGGTCACACCAGTGACTTGTACACCTTACCTTTCAGCTTCTTTGGCATTCTTCTGTCATAGACTATACCTGACACTCTGTGCCAGTTGGCTGCAGCCCCTCTGATTCTAGTTTTGCCCTCTTCATTCAGACTTCCCTTCTCTTCAACCACCCTTCCCAGATACTTGAAGCTGTTTACCTGTTCCACTATCTTCTCTTCTATCTCAGTTCTCAGCTTCTTCTGAACTCCACCATTTGCTGCCATTACAGCTGTCATATCTGTACTCAGTTTCATCCCACATGCCTTCAGTTTTGCATTCCACTCCCCTATCCTTTGCAGACGTTCTTGCTCAGAGTTTGCCTGTAATGCCACATCATCTACATTACAGCAACTTTGTTGATCTGTCCGTTCCCTCCTGTTTGCTAATGTAGTCCTTTACCAGTATGAACAGCAGTGGGCTCAGAGCTGAATACTGGTGCACACCCACTCCCAGTAAGAACCCCTCTGTGAGACCCACTGTTTGTACTTGAGTCATTGGATCCTTGTGCATAACTTGCATTAATTCTGCCAGTGTTTCTGGGACTTCGGGCCACTGCAGGTCGGCCCAAATCAGGTTTCTTGGGAGCTTGTTGTATGCTTTCTCCAAGTCTAGAAATGCCCAGTTGGACACTTTCCTCACCACTTCTTCTCAACTATCTGTCTCACTATAAACATTGGCATAATTGTGCTGAAAATTGATCTGAATCTGAACTTCTCATCTCACATCTTAGTTTCTATTACTCTGCATATTAACCTCTCCAGAATGTTCACGCAATGTGACAGG
>NC_056736.1:660521747-660684247 GCF_019279795.1 Protopterus annectens | reverse complement strand
GAAGATTGTGATGGACGCAATAATGAAGGCTAAAATATTTGGTGTTTAGTAGAAAAATGCTTGCTATGGTCTGGGTAGGCCTGATGATGAGTGTCTTTGTTAGTTCATAAAATATGATCAATAACATGGTAGATGAGCATATTAGAAAGTATGGAACATGGAGAATGTCTACCTTTGGCCTGCTGAATGAAAATGAATGGCACTGCACTTTTAACAGGTAGTGCCTCAGGTTTTACTGATATGATTTGTCCATTGGTGATATAAGAAAGTGACAATCTCTTAGAAACAGGCATAAGATATGGAACATCTGGTCCAAAGGTTTTATTTACTTTTGTTTCATCCTTTTACACACCTATCCTATTGTCTGAAAAATGGGAGGGACCAGAAATCTGACTTTTCCTGATGATCATCATGGTGGTAGTAGTGGTGTTGGTTATCCTGAGAAGTGATGAAATACATGCCCCCAACTTTGTTGCAGATACATTAATTCATGAAACTAGGGACTCTCTGATCCACCCAATACATTTGCTTCTTAGCTTAAAATTAAAGGGTCAATATGTGCCAATAGATAGGAAGAGGTCTTCTATACTCCCAATCTAGAAAGGAAGCAACAGAAAAGCAGTTAAAAGCCACAACAAACTAATACATTTAACGTCTATTTGGGGGGAAATGTTTTAAGTGAGTCATTTCTGATTTGTTGCAAAATGACCACAAATGTATTCAAGCCCTTGACTTGTCTTAACAGACTTTTATTTAATCTAGCTCATACTTGACAAGTGCTATTGATTTCTGTGAAACTATACTTTAAGCCCTTGATAATGACATCTCCACCTTATTAATTTACTTGAACTGATATAAAGTATTTAACTCTTATCCCTCAAGGATCATTAACATTCTAAATGCAAATGAGAAGTAGTTCTTATATAACTACATGGTCTTTAAAGTGGCTGAAAAAAAATGGGTCTATATCATATGAATGAATAGGAAAAAACGCCAATGCTCATGATCTCGAAAGTACCGGACCTCGAAGTGCTTTTTCTGAGATCGCGGAACAGTGAAGAATGGAATATTTGCCCTTTCCTCACTGTAGTGCGATCTCGGAGGTGGAATATATATTTAGCGGGGGGTGTGAGGTGCTCAGCCCACCACAATAGCAAGTTCGAGGTTTGGTACTTTTGAGATTGTGAGCATTAGCAGTTTTTCCCATTCGCTCATATGATATAGACCCGAAAAAAACAGGCATCAGAGAGTTCAGATAATGGGAGAAATGCAGACTTACCTTTAATTAGTTGTGTTGTACCTCAGGGCTCAGTTTTGAGCTCTAATCTCGTTAATTTATTTTTTAAAATTTTGCAACTAAAATAACAAGTATTTTAAAAAGTGCAACACTGGAAAATAATTTACATCTAACTGTGATATCACAACTATTAATTAGTACTTAAATGAAGTCTGTAAATGGGTATAAAAACATGGTCTTATTTTTAATTCCAACAAATGTTCAGTGCTAGTCTTTAGAAGAGGATATGCTAACCTTACATCTCACTAAATGGCTTTCACATCTCTGTTATAAAAGAGATAAAGCTTGTTGGTTGTGGTGATTCACCATGGCATAATCCTTAAAATAATATTCTTTTTTAAACACATTTTATTGAATTATCACGTAAGACAAAGGCAAACAGATTTATATGAAAGAAAAGAACATATTAACACATTCCCAGTTGCAAACATTATACATCACATATGTTTTGTATAACTATCTTCAGTCCATTACATAAATTGCTCACTTCCTGCCTTCCTTTAAATCTCACTCCTCTTCCAGTTTATTTTTTGGCATGTACTGTTCCCACAATTTCATTTTATTTCTATGTAATTTGCTTCTACTGTTTGTTAAAGATCCCACTTCTAGTTCTTTTATCTTTGGTACCGCATTCAATACTTCAAATGTAGTTTGTTTAGTTAGCAATATTCTTGAACTAATTCAAAGGGAATTTACACAATCAATTTCCTCCTTCATAGACAAAAGACTACTACTTAAAGTTGCTGTTACACATACCTTAAAGTATGAGTGAAAGGACAGTTATCTTAATAAATACGTAATAATTATACAGAATATATGTCATCATTATTAGTAAACTTTGTAAATTCTTTGCTTAAGTTACTGCTTCCCTTCGCTAAACTCCTCCCTGGATTTGCAGCCTCCTCTAAAATGCAATCTTAACTTGCCCCCTTACTATATATATATGCAGAGGGTTATGTATGTGTGCCCTCCTCACTATTTCATTATTTTACATGGATTAATTGGTTGTTGTTATCTACATACCTTTTCATTGGCCCCTCCTCCATTTCTTCAAAACCTCCATTTCCTATTCTAAGAACCACCCCTTTAGCCATTGTCTCTTCCCCTTACTACTTCCTGATCTCATAGCATTCTTTTTCCTTCATTTTCTTTCCTTGAAAGACTTCCCTCACCTAAGTTTGTTCTTGCACCCTCACCCACTGGGCTTCTTTGAAGGATAGGAAATGAAGCTCATATAACATGCATCCTTAACCCTCCAGCCAAATTCCCATAGTCATCCATCTCCTATTTGTAACTCACAATAATTGTACCACACCTTCTAAGTGCTGATGTCCCTTTCTCTTCAGCTCCCTCCTCCTAATTTTCACCTTACCCCCATTTACCTCCTGTGCACCAATTTCTTCTTTTGTCCTAAATAAGATCACTACTTCCTTCTCTTGCCTCAGACTTCTTCCACCTCTTAATTGCTTCTTTTTTAGTTCATCTTGCCAGCAAGGTCATTCTATTCATTCTCCTCATCCCATATGGATTCTTCCCTTGGAATCCCCCAAAAGCAAAGCCCTCACCTATCCTCCACATGCTTGTCATAAAGCTACTCTGCATATTTCCTAAGTTTGTTCCATATGTCAGCAGCTCCACTGTATGGTGAGATAAAGTCCTGACTACAACCCAGATGCCCTTGCAGAGTTTGCAAGGGGTAGGAGTGGAGTGAGAAGGCAATACCCACTCACTTCTCTTAGAGGAGTGGGTGAGATGGGGACGACTGAGATGTATGCTACATGCTAGAATCTCCAAAGGAAATCAGAGATCACAATCAGGCCCCTTACTTGAAAGGAGCAAGGACTTCAAAGGGTTTTGCCACTCACAGAAGTGGATGATAGGTCACACAAAGCATGATGCACGCCAGTCTCTTCAGCATCTTCAGGCATGCATAATGGAGAAGCTAGTATTTAACAGAAAATAAACACTTCCTACATATAGAATAGAAAAGGAAAATATGGACTCACTTCTAGTTTCTCAAATGTATTCAAAACTCACTGGAAATGTGTTTATAAATAGTCAGATGTCTATATTCACATCAGTGAATAAATAAAATGCAAATCTCATTTCAATTGCTTGCATTTGAACTTTCTGGTTTGCTAAAATGCATATGATACCTCCTTCCTTTTGGTTCTCCAGCATGCTGACTCTTCTCAAGCCTCCAACCACATCCCACTGGTTTATTCATTACATGAGATTTGAGAGTCAGCCCATTCATTCCCAGACTCCTGTGAGAGCCCTGTGGTCCACTCATTCCCAAAGCCCTGTGAGAGCTCCGTTTCCCATTCATTACCAGAGCTCTAAGAGACCCCTATGTCCCATTCATCCCCGGAGCCTTGTGAGAGTCCTATGGCCCGTTCATTCCAGACTCCTGTGAGAGCCCTATAATCCATTTATTTCCAAAGCCCTGTGACAGCCCTGTGGCCCATTCATTCCCAGACCTGTGTGAGAGCCCTATAGTCCATTCATTTTCAAAAACTTGTGACAATCCTGTGGCCCATTCATTCCCAGACCTGTGTGAGAGTCCTCTGTCCATTCATTCCAAGACCTCTGTGAGAGCTCTCTGGCCAATTCATTCCCAGGCCCCTGTGAAAGCCCTATGGTCCATTCATTCTTAAAGCCTTGTGAGAGCTCTGTTTCCCATTCATTCCTAGAGCTCTGTGAGAGCATTGCAGCCCATTCATTCCTAGACCTTTGTGAGGCCCCTATATCCATTCATTCCTTGACACCTGTGAGAGCCCTATGGCCCATTCAGTAAATGTTCCCTGTGTGAGTCCTATGGCCTATTCATTCCCAGACCCTTGTGAGAGTCCTGTGGCCCATTCATTCCTAGACCCCTGTGAGATTCCTATGGGCCATTAATTCCCAGACCCTTGTAAGAGTCCTATGGCCCATTCATTCCCTGACCCCTGTGAGAGCCCTATGGTCCATTCATTCCTAGACCCCTTTGAGAGTCCTATGGCTCATTCATTCCCAGATGTCTTGTGAGAGTCCTATGGCCAATTCATTCATAGACTCCTATGAGAGTCCTATGGCTCATTCATTCTCAGACCACTGTGAGAGCACTATGGTCCATCCATTCCTAGACCCCTATGAGACTCCTATGGCTCATTCATTCCCAGACCCTTGTGAGAGTCCTATGGTTCATTCATTCTCAGACCTCTTGTGAGAGTCGTATGGCCCTTCAATTCCATGGTCTGAGTGAGAGTTTACCAGTCCATTCATTCCTCACTGACACAACAGTCAAGCTTGGAAGTGAGCCGTTACTCTATTGATGTTGTCCCAACCTAACAATCTGTCTACCCACATGGCAGCTGGGAGCCACCATAAATACTGTTGCCTAGGGGACTCCCTAAAAGTTGACCATCTCTCACTCTGTGCCACCCACATCATAATTACTACCTGTAGTACCACAGCCTTCTGGTTGAGGTCAGTGGTACAGCAGACACACTGCCACCTTTCTATTCCCCAGGATTGGTGAGCTGGTGTCAGACTTCTCACTCCCATCCACCTCTGACATGGCTCTTCTGCCAACCAGGCTACTAGTTTAACCCAGGTGATATGGATTTTAGCCATGACTTTATCCTGATGTGCCACACGGCCATATAGATGATACTAGTGAGGCCCAGAAAAAAAAGAAGGTACTTGTAGGAACTGTTTTTGATAACGCACCAGATGTATTTAAAATGTTGGATTGTAACTGGCTTCCAGTCCAGACAGATGCATCACTTGTAGCAAAAAGACAATATTCTTAATATGTGCCTGTGATTATGGTTCTCCAAGATAGAGACTTCACTTGTAACAAGGAAGTATCTGTGCCTGTGGTTTTGCAATTAAATTAATTGCCAGACAAGACACATGATGAGGCACCATTTTAGATCCTACCAGCTCTGTCAGCAGTACCTCAAATTTGGGCTCCCAGTTATTATGCTTCTTCTCTCCTTCATTTGTTCCTGTGCTTGTTTGTTTGAGTGTGTGTTTGTTTGTTTGATTGTTTCTTTATGAACTGTATAAACTGGGGACTGCACTAATACCATGAATAATTTTAGGCAGAGCCCAAGACAGTCTAATGGAAACAATACACCATATATTTAACATTAATTACATTAGAAAAGGAAATAACACTAGTATAAAGTGCAGCAACATCAAAAAAGTAAGATGGATGCATAATATACTAGCAGCCCAACTGTTTATTGATGGCCAGTTAATTGATACTCAGAACATTGAACCTGAAAGAGCACTTTTGTCCTGTCAGAGCAATTTGACTTGGAGAAGAGCAAGAAAGTGAGCGATTGAGTTTGTGTGATCTCAGCAGTGGTATAATAAAACTTTTGTGTGTTCTTTTTATCTTGGGAATGTTTCTTTTTTGATTAATGATCTCCCAAGGTTTTAGATGCTTTGGGTTTGAATAATCACAAGTTGATTAAACAAGACTTGGTTACTCATAAAGGGCCCATATCATATAATAGGCTTAAGACATCATAATTACTATCTGTAGTACCACAGCCTTTTGGTTTAGATTAGTGGCACAGCAGGCATACTGATGCAGCAGTTATCCATGTTATGGTAACAAATACAAAAGTAGCTAGAAAATATTGACTATGTGGGTCAGTTGTTTTTATTTACTGTAAAGTATGTTGTAGAAGCCAAATATGGAGTAAAGGAATCTTGAAGCATTAAAAATGCAGTCCAGTTATGTGCAAGTGACTGTCATCAAACAGCTAATAATAGTAGCTATTCAAACAAATGAAATATTTTTTTTAATTTGATGTTTCACAAGTGAAGAGACAGACAGACAGACGAAAAGAAAATCTCAGACTTGGAAGTGGCTATCAGCTTGGAAAGGGTGTTGACCAATGAATGTGGTTCTTCAACAGGTATAGAGTTAATTTATTTAATTCATTTTCCTGGATCCACTTTACCTATTCAACATTTTCTGGCAGATGAAGCCTTTCCTAGCCAAATCAAACAAACAATATAATGGAATAAGAAGCATAGGAAGGCAGATTTTAGCAACATGGGCCTGTGGAGCAGCAAAGCTTTGTGAATGAATATGAAGGGGGTGTGGAAAAACAGTGGTGACGTATCATTCCTACTATGCTAGAAATAACATCGTTCTGCGTGTAACTAATAAAAAAACTCTAATGGACAGAAATAAATACTATGGTTCTCATATGATGTTTTGTCATTACTTAAGAAAAAATGAACACAGTTTAGGAAATGCAAGTAAAAGCAAATTAAGGATCACAATAGGAAAAATGAATCAATCAGAGGTAAAGATAATGAGTTCTCTTAGTCAAGAAACGGCACACAACCTTTCAAACTACAGAATGTGCCAGAAAAACAAAGGGAAAGGTCGTTTAACTACACCATGGACAAAGGCTGCACAGAAAAGGATAGCAAGAAAGCCTGACCTGGTGGATGCATATGTTTGCTCAGTGTTTGCAAAGGATGGGTAGGCAGTCTTATTAATCCCATTTAGTAAAAGTGTCCAAGACAATGGGATGATCCTAATTCTTCCAAAGATGAATATGCCTTGAAGGACTTTCAGAAACTAAAAATGTACAAGGAAGGGGAGGCAGATAAGTAAGGTTCAACCTACAATTCGAATATAACTGAGAACAAAACTGATAATGATGCCAGGTACTGCGGAAACAGGGTATAGTCTTTGATGAATGAAGGAGTATTCATGTCAGTCACAGTTAAAAAGAGTAAGAAGCAGACAGGTGCAGGAAATTCACTCTGCTAATCTAGCCTCATTTATATTAAAACTATGGAAACAATGCTAAAGGAGAGTCTTTTGTAATATCTGGAAATTAGTAAGGCATAGCACCAAAGGTATCATAAATTCACAGCTGAGATGTTATCCTAAATAAATACTGTGGAGTTCCTTGACCCTGTAGTCATGCCATTAGATACAAAATTTGCTGAGGTCATAATCTACAACACTACAGAAAACTTAGAGGGCAAACTAGATGAAATGGAAAAAGTCTCAGGGTACTTGCAGGGGTAAAACATTGGCTAGGTAAAAGAAGATGAAAATATGGTTCCCAGTAGAATACTAAATGCAACAGTACTAGGGCCATTCTTTTTACTGGGTGACATTACTTTACGTCCATGTAGCAAGTTTTCCTGGTTAGTACAAAATATTTATTTCAAAACCCAGCACTTCCCACTTGAAGCTGACATCATAAACTGGTTCCAAACCTATATGAATAAAAGTCCTTATACCCGTAGCATTAAAACATAGTGGTATAATACATTTTCCCCAGAAAATGTTCATGTCTAGGATGGGGCGTGTATCTCCTATATATCTTAACTTCTCATTCCTTCCAATGAAGCTCCAGATGTCTGCACTGTAACTTCAGTGGGTGGAGCCTAAGCTTTTTATAGAATCAAATTATGTCCTCACATTTCAAACAAATGTTCATATCTCTGGAACCATATGGGTACTAAAAAAGTATAAATGGCAAACTTTTCAGCACAAACTATTTTTATAGCAGTGGTGTTCTTTTGGTTCTAGGTCTTAAACTGAATTTTATAAATCACAGTAAACACAGTAGGGCAGATTCAATTAACCCTACATGGTCCGCTAAGTTTTGTATTCAGTAAACATCTCTACATGGTGTGTAGAGCCATACAACCACGGTAAACACTGTGGCATGCTAATTACAGCATAAGCAGCTGAATTATATGCTAGTCAACCAATCCAAGATGGAGGAGTTATTCAACAAGTTATAAAGCAACCATGTAGACTCAATGCTGGTTTTCCTTGCAAGTTCCAAAACCTATTGGAATACATCCATGGAAAGGAGTCTACACAGAAGGTATGTTACGGGCTGCTGTTGCTTTAATTCATGTGAATGGGCAACAGGCTGAAGTATATGCTGCTGCTGCAAATAGCCCATGGCCAAGAAGGAGAAGATTTTTCAGACTCCATTTAACGTATCACAATCCGCATGAGACGGAAATTGTACAGAGCTACAGGGTGCATAGAGGGAAACACTTTACTATCTCGAAATACTGAAATCTCATATTTCAGCATCTCAAGACCAAAGTGCCGAAAGTGCAGTTGAGCTAACCTGCACTTGCTCGAATTCAGAATGTCGAATCCGTGGTTCTGGTGGAGCGCTATGTGGTATTTGCTGTGTTTGTAAGGTGTGGTGTGCTGTGGGTATGGTTTGCCTGACGTTGTGTGAATATATATTATATGTAGGTTAGGTGTATGTCTTTCTGTTGTTGTGTATGTGTGTGTCTTGTTGGTTTGTTGTAGTGGGGGGATTAAGGTGTGTGTATGTTTGTGTGGTGGAGGGTTTATTTAAAAGTTGCAATTTTGAATTTCGCGCTTTTGGGGTTTTGGTATTGTGACTGCTCAGCTTTATAGTCTCAGGATACTGACATTTGAGATTTCAGTATTTCGAGATTATAAAGTGAATCCATATAGAAACACACTACAGGAATTCTGTAATCTCTGTTTTTCTCAGCTCAGACCCAGGGCAAACCAAGTGGAACCCTGCCCATGGTCAGATGCACTGTTGCTACCAGTGGAGACAAAGGCATGTGTAACACTTAGAATTTTAACTGCAGGAACTTTTCAGAGACCAACAGGGGATATGCTGGGGATGTCACAGGCATTAGCATCTAGGATCCTCCATCAATTCCTGAATGCTATTCTGCAACATGCAAGTGACCACATATATTCTCCCCATACTCCCGAGGAAAGGGCCAGAAATATGCAGGAGTTCTACCCTGTAGCACACTATCCTGAAGTAATGGATGCCATAGATTGTACACATATAGACATCAAGGCACCACCCGGGGAACAGGGAAGAGTCTACATAAATGGATAATGGAAATGGCTTCCACTCCATAAACTGCCAAGTCATGTGTAATGCTAAGGGAATCATCCTGAATGTGTGCGCTGGCAGGACACGTAGTTGTTAAGTGTTATTCTTAAGTATTATTCTAAGCTCTTAGTTTTGATTTAAGCACTTGGGCTTTAGGCCCACCCCTTAGCTCTCCCTGGCCTTTTTCTTTCAGATTCTGACAAATATGGAAGGACAATTTCCTACAGTTTCTCCTGCCAGTCTGGTTGATATGGGCATACTGAGACAGTGTAGCAACTGCCTCATGTACATGGACAACCATCTACTACTACCACCTAGGAACACAATTTGTGAGAGATGTAATTACATTCGGAATCCCCTCAAGCCAGTATATCTGGCACTGAAAAGGTTGTCAACACAATCACCACACCACCCACATCTATACAACAAACACCTATATATGCGGAGGTCCTCCACATAAACATACTCAAACAAAGAAGACCTCCGAGGCAAAAACACAAGAGATCGCCACAGCCCTCCACACGACATACCACGCATAGTCCACACCCCTGTGCCTCACAACCACTAAGGCTTCACCATAAAACCAACATATTAGTCATAGGAGACTCAATTGTGAGACACACAGATGTGCCTCTCACCAGCCTGGATAAGGAGAAAGTCATGGTTAGTTGTCTGTCAGGTGCCAGAATCTGCCGTATCACACACGTACTCAAGTCTCTCAACAACAGGTACTGTTATGACTGTCATAGTCCATGTTGATGTGAATAACTTGAGACGTACCTCTCTGGACTGTATGAACAAAGACATGACTGAGCTCGTTGATTATGTGTCCCAAGCAGGTATGTCCCTAGCCTTAAGCAGCATTCTGCCATCACCCAGAATGATGCTTCAATACAAACAGAAAATAATCAACTTTAACAATTGGCTTAGTTTATGGTATCATTCCAGGGAGATCCAGTACCTAACAGCCTGGGAAGATATGATCAACAGACCGCGATGCTTTTTCCAGAGATGGCCTGCATCTGTCTCACCTGGGCTTCAGGCTTCTGGCAAAGGCTTTTGCCTCCCTATAGTGCATTTTTTAGGAAAAGTGATGAGGTTAAAAATACCAACATAAAAATTTCAACAAAACACAAATTAAAGGTCATGCTGATAAATCCTGGGAGTCTAAACATGAAACTGCACTCATTGCAATCATTCATAACCCTGGAAAATGCTGACATCTACGTAGTCACAGAAACCTGGTTCAAAGCTGCAGAGAGCATCCCAGCCTTAGCTGGTTACTCATTCTATCACACATTCAGACCCCAAACTGTGGGCAGTAAAGCCAAAGGAGGTGAAGTTTCAATATACATTAACAATCATTCATATACATTAAAGACATACACACCTCCAGGAAGGTCAAACAGTATGATGCACAGGAGACACTCCAGGTGCAGCTAACCATTTATAAGACCTCTATTCAAATCATAGCTAGCTACCAGTCCCCAAATCTGACTCAAGATGCCCAATTGGCCTATTTGGACCTGTTCAAATCTATCAAGATTCAACTCTTTACCCTGATCCTGGGTGACTTTAACTTCCCAAACATAGACTGGAAGAGCTAATCATGCCAGAACATAAATGCCCAGAGATTCCTTGCTTTTGTCAATGCAAATGCCTTGGAACAGCTAGATGATACTGCCCAGAGATTCCTTGCTTTTGTCAATGCAAATGCCTAGGAACAGCTAGATGATACCCTCACAAGGGGTGATAATATCTTGGACTTGGTATTATGAGTAACCACTGCAGCATCCCTATAGTATCATCCTCCCTGGTAAGAGCCGACCACAAACCGGTCACTTTCGAAGTCACTATCTCCCCTAACCTACCTCTAGCTAGGATCAGACATAAAAACTTCTTCAAAGCTGATTACAGCCTCCTGAGGGATGGTATAAATAGCTTCACGGCCCCCTCCCCTTCTGTAGGAACTGGCACTAATATACAAAACTACACCGAAGCACTATATGAGCATTTATATAGATGCATGGAATCAGGAATACCCAACAGGACTAAATCATCCTCTGAAAGGAAGAGTAAACCTATCTGGTGGACATCTGCAATAAATAAGCTCTATGACAAAAGGAAAAAATGCTGTCCAAGACCAAGAAGGAGCAGGTGCCCAATTGGAAGCAATTTCTCCTTAGCCTGAAAAAGCAAATAAGAGCACTAGTGAAATCCTCCAAAGCAAACTTTGAGTCCAAATTGGCCACATCTACTAGAGACAATCATAAGGCCTTCTTCACATATGTCTGCAACCTTAAAGGAAGCACCCAGATCTGTTCAGAACTGGTGGTCAAGGACACCACATATACAAATGCCGTAGATATAGCAAACTTGCTGACTGACAGATTAAGAGAAAACTTTACCCCTCTGTCCCCCATCAGTAAATCAGGACATCCCCAGTACCTGCCCCCTTCCCCTTATATCTAGGGTACAGGTCATCACTGCTCAATCAAAGGCAAAAAATACAGCCTCCATGGGACCCTATAACATCCCAAGCTGCATCCTACGTGAACTCAGGCAGGAACTTGCAGCACCATTAGGCACCCTATTCAACCAAAGCCTGAGTACTGGCTTCATCCCATCTGAGTGGAGGAAAGCCACTGTCATCCCTTTACACAAAGGTGGAGGATCCACCAATCTGGGAAATTATAGGCCCATCAGCCTAACTAGCCTGATCTGCAAGGCCATGAAATAGATTATCATGGACCTTATTAACAAGGACATTGACAACCTCTAAATACTTGATCTCACGCAGTTTGGCTTCGTCAAGGGGAAGTCATGTCTGCTAAATTTAGTTAGCTTCTTTGAGACAGTCACCAAAGCCATGGACGAGGGGAAGATGGTGCACACTGCCTACTTTAACCTGGCCAAAGCCTTTGACATTCTTTCCCACTTGGCCATAATAGATAAACTCTCTCAACTAGGCAGCAATCCATATGCTACCAGATGGGTAGCAAACTGGCTCCCTGATAGAACCCACATAGTCAAAATAGGGGAAGCCAACTCAAGCAGTAGACTTGTAACAAGCAGCGTACCCCAGGGTTTGGTCTTGGGGCCTCTGTTATTTGGGATATACTTTTCTGAGGTGCAGGCCAAAACCAGTGGGCTATGGCTGACCAAGTTTGCAGATGACTGCAAGCTGAGTGCTGTTATCAATTCCCCTAGTGATGTGGATATCCTCCAAGAGGGTCTCACTCAGACAAATGACTGGTGCCAGAAACATGGCCTCAAGCTGAATACCAAAAAATGCATCATCATCCCCTTTGTGGAGAGTGACATCCTCACAAGTTATCACATTAATAACAATGTCCTAAGCACTCAGTCAGTCGTGAGGGATTTGGGCACTCAGGTAGATAGCAGTCTGACTTTTGACCACCATGTTGCTTCTGCTGTACGAAAAGCCTTCTATGTGGCCCACCTCATAAGTACGAGTATCTCATCCAGGGACAAGCACGTCATAACATCTCTGTATTCTTCCCTTATAAGGCCCATTATTCAGTACAACGCCCCTTTCAGCATGTACCTCACAAAGCACATGCAGCAGCTGGAGAGACCACAGAGGTACCTCACAGGAGAATCCAGGGCCTCAGACATCTACCATATACAGATAAGCTAAAAGCCCTATCCCTGTACTCGGTTTCATACAGACTCCTCAGAGGTGACCTCTGTCTGGCATGCAAGGTGATAATGGACCCCACCTTGATGGGAATACTGCACATCTGCAAGTCAAGCTCCACTCAAGTAACCTGCATGTGTGGCCTCATCCAGGTCTGTGACATCAACAAGACTTGTTGGCGGGACTAATTTGTGTCCCATAGACTCCCCCATCTAAGAAACAGACTCCCTCTTCACATCAAACAGAGTAAGCGCAACCTAGGTAACTGGATGGGGAAGAGAAAATATACCCCTGAGATTCCACCCATGCCACTGCTGGACAGGGGCATCAGGTGCTGATTTGTTTAAACATGGGCTAAGCTCTTGGCTAGGCTTATATGGGTATCAGGGCCAATAGCCTAGTAACCTCCTATGATCCTGTTCCCATTACTCACATATTTGGGATGCTCACTAGGGGTGATATCCCACAGGATAATTTACTGGGGGATGCAGGTTATGCACTGGAACTGTGGCTGATGACACCCATCAAAATGCCCATACACATGCTGAATAATTCCATAATTAGGCACACGCTCAAACCAGAAATATCATAGAGTGTGTGTTTGGGTTGCTGAAGGCTCAGTTCCAGTGCCTAGATACATCTGGGGGAGCCCTGCATTACAACCCACGTACATGTACTGAAATCTTCACTGTCTGTGCCATTCTTCACAACATCATCCTGAGAAACCAGCTTCAGCAGAATCAGCAAGGGGAAGGGGCACACATCCCACTACCAATGGTAAGGTCACTACAACCACATGCAGGTGAGGAGTCAAGGGGGGAACCAGCAGCTGCTTTTGGTATTGGCAAACATAGGTGTGCTCAATATGGCCTTGCATTGGCTAAGAGGCAATGCATATCACACTCACTCACCACCTAAGGGGCTAAAACCTTCATCCCATGTGCATACATATAGTAATATTGATGTCAGGCAACACTCAGAACCTTTACCTACCCATGTAATGGCTGTGTACTGCTAGCATCAGACAGAGTCAGCCCTGAACCTAAAGTGTAGCAACTGCTGAATTTACAAGGTAAGTGATGAACCTGGAATATTAAAACAAAACTGGGCAATCATACAAATGAATAGCATATCCTTGCATGTTGTTACTGGGTAATGTAAGTAAAAAGTGGGTGATTTGTACAGCAATGACTTCAACATGTGACAGCAGAAACTTATGTGAATACGTGTCCTCTATCAAGTAACAGGCCTCAGACAGCAAAGATTCACACATTCATACCTCTCAAAAGTATTGATGGTCACCAAATGTTCTCAATTTGGCCTCATGTTTTTGTACTGGGACATCATTAAAGACAGAAGTTAGAAATTAACGAGACATATTTCAGTTTCAGATTTCATAACCCACAGAAGATTCTTAAAAATACTGATGCAAAAGCTGTTTGATTCTATCAACTATTTAACTCTGTAAGACCAAAATATGTAAAAAGTATAATTAGCAAAACAACATCACAAACACAGATATACTAAGCACTAAGTCAAATATGAACCCTGAGCATTCAACACAAAGCTTATGTATCCCTGAATTTAAAAGGTAGAAAACAAGGATATGGCACAATTATCTTCACTTGAACAGGGTGCTCTGTGTGTGTGTGTGTGTGTGTGTGTGTGTGTGTGTGTGTGTGTGTGTGTGTGTGTGTGTGTGTGTGTGTGGGGTCAGGAAGCCTAGGCTGACATAAAAGGTAAGTGAGTGCGTGTGAGTAAGAAAGAAAAAAAGGCAGACATTTGGATAAAATCGCAAATGTCCACTGATAGAGAATGAACTTTAAGCCTCATGACTGAACCATGTAACTTGCCTGTGTGTCTGTATAGGTCATGCAGGCGAAATTGGGGTGTGAGTATCTGCATGAACAAAGCCAAGCTCTGTGCTAGCTCTACATCTTGGTTTGTCGGACAGGTGTGAGCCGTGCATGGTAGAGGAGGCAGTTCATCGTGTACTCAACCACGAGATCTAGCTCTGCCAGGAATTGTAGTGGCACATCCATGCCCATAGTCAGATGCACTGCTGCCACCTGAATGTGACTGATGTCTGCTGGATGAGCTCTCATCATGAGGATGCCCAGGATCATGACCCCATGGCCTGCCATGTCTGGGTGTGGACACCTCAACCACTGATGGAGTAGTGGAAATAGTGCCACTATGGGAGCATGATCGAGTACGGCCACATCGCTAACATCAGATGATGTGGCTGACCTATGCTCATGTGGATGCCATCCTCCTCCCAACAGACATTCCATCACAGACACCGCCCATTCCAATGTGTCATTCATCTGATCCATTGAATTGGCAACATGGTGGAGGCAGTCATGCATATCAACCTGTGGCACATCTATAAAGTATTTCTCTGGAGGATGCATTAGAATGTGCCTGCACCTCCATGACAGCCTTAAACATACATCGAGTGGAACAGGAAGAGGCACCTGGATCAGGTGGAGGATGGACAGCAGGCCTTCTCCGAGCAACCCGGTAAACCCTTCTGCATGACACCTCACCCACACCTTGGCTATGGCCAGAGTCAACAGGCTCTAAAGCCACAGTAACCACACTACCCTGATCAAGTGCCTCACCCTCCACCTGTCCAATATCTGAGGCCTCACTGGAATGGGTTAACATAAGCCTATCCAATTATCCAATGGAATTAAGTGGGAATGACTGAATGTCAACCTCAGTGTCAGATTTAACCTCTGCACTCCCTGACTGTGCCTGTGTTTGGCCACCATCATCATCAGAGTCTGCCAATACTCTGACATCAAATGGCAAGAGTCCTACATTTTCACTGTCAAGATCACCTGTGATAATAAGCAACAAACACAAGAAAGAAATTAATACCTATTCTGCTATACTCCAATATATGCTAACAGACTATCAGTGGTGCCACTATTACAGACAGTACAGCAGTACACACAACAGTCTAACCCACATCACACATATGGATAAAATAAATATTTCTTTGAACTGCTCATCAGTACTGACATAAAAATGTTTGGCTTACCATGTGCAGATGATTTTAGGGTTCATATGTGGGATGGTCCTGGAAGAATTTAATCAAAATGTAAGGGCACCATCATCACAATTAACAGTAACACAGGGGGTTAAAACTTTTTGCCCTTTATATATCCATTAACGATACTTTTAACAAATATTTGGATAACACATCAACCTCAAGCCTATGTGTAGTCAACCAGAACGTGTTGTTAACTGCATCAATCTACACCTATTCCCCCCAAAAAATTATGTTAAATAGAACTTAAATATTGCTGTCAATATTTTACTATACAAGAACTATTTAACAATTGAGATAGGTAAGCCTACTTGGAAGCTCCTCCTAGGACATACTTGTCCTTCCTGAAACAATAGTACCAACATCAATCACATGCTTTTGTACACTTTCCACTGATTACTCTGGATCCCTGACAGTGGATAGGAACTCTTCATTTGGTATCAGTGGTAGCTGTGTAGCAGGCCCCCCCCCCCGGTAGCCATTTGTCCATGGGCCACTGCAGTTGCTCTCCTCCAGGCTGGTGAAATCATGTAAGCGGCTCTATGATGCACCTGATAATATATCCTGTTATAGCCACCTACTGTGTTTACATTAGGCACTATCTGCTACCAAATTTGCATTCTGCCAGACATATCCCCACATCCTCTGTCAAGCAGAAAGGCACTATGTCACCTAAATTCTTTGGCCATCACGTCATTCTCAGGGTCACTGAAGGGTATTTGTGGGGATTGGGGTGCCTGGGTGCCATAGTCCTAGGTGACATAAACACAAAAGAAGGATAATACATATAAGTATCACATAAATAAAAGTCTTACTTAGCTATAACACATAAAAAGTAGTTTTTCAATATTACCTACTGGAGAGACAAAAAACAGTCAAGATATTCAAATATAAAAAAAGTTTTATGTGGTTGTAACATATTACAATCACACACAAAGCAAGGTTGGATCCAAAACAAGGAGAGTAACAACAGCAAAGCAGCCTCTCTATAAAAATTTTGTTTGTGCCAACACAGAACTGGAACCTGGTTACCCACCCCCAAAACAACAGGCAAATAACATATTCTGCTAACAAACCATCAGTAAACTGCTAAAGGTGCTATCAAACAAACTTTCCCAAAAACATGTGTACACATTTACCACAGAACATTCAATTTTATGCAGGTAGTCACCTCTATCTGTGGCTAGCACTCCCCTAGAGATGTCTATGGGCCATCCTAGAAGACAACATTCATGTGCATTGACAATGTAGGACATTTAATTTCACTGAAATTACAATAAAAGAGTATAAAGAAAAAAAAAGTTGCAACATTAAAACAGTTGCAGCATTAGCACTTGGTGATGACAGTTAATAAAACTGTGCATCTGAGAAAGTAAAATGCCCTGACAAAAAATGCTAATGCATATACATGTGTGTATGTATATATATATATATATATATATATATATATATATATATATATATATATATATATATATATATATACAGTATATATATATATTGTCAAAGGAAAAACCTTCAAAGACCAATACACGTAAGGTTCAGTTAAGGCACTTTAATTTACTTGCCGCAAGGAGACAAAAACATGCAAATACCAGGATTTGTCTAACTACTAACAGGAAGTATGTTCATTCTTATACTATTTTACAAGACATGGCCTTCTAAGCTGACGTAATCAAGCATAACTTTTAGCATTGTTCTACAGCAGATGTTACTTCAGATTTTCTGCTGACATGACTAGACTTGTGAGAAACTTTTCAGAAAAACAACCTGACCTTGGTGACCATTAATCCATTTACAAGCGTCTGTTGTGCAGTGTTACTTTTCAAGGTACTTTTCTAATACAGATACAAGCAAATGCTGATTGCAGTTCATATTTTCAAGCAGGCTTTGTACTAATTATCTGTAACTTCTACAGCTGTGTATTTTCTCATGGCACAGCGGAACTTCTTGTCTAAGTTTCACACAAGTAGTATTGTTCTATTCATTATTTTCCTAACGCAAGCAGAAGTCACCTGCTTCTCAGTACATTTCCAAGGCACAAGCAGAATTTTAGCTAACAGTACAAGGTCAGAAAGCAACTGCAGTTTGTACAGATTTATGCAGTATGAAATAGAATAAATGTGTTAACCCTTTTCAAGCTCTAAATGCACTAAGCATATTGCTAATACACACATTAATACATATTTTTCTAACATTTCCCCCCTATTAATACTTTTATTCTACTTTCAAAATAAGCATAAACAGTTTGTTTTCTTCTCCTAACCTCTTCCACTCAGAATTTGCAGTTAAGAGAGTCATTCAGTTTAAACTTATGAAAGCATTTTTAGTCTTTTAACAGTTCTTCAAACTCAGTACTTTGATATAAGGTTTCAGAAACTGAAATGTCTATAAGGTCTTTAATCAGTCTTTTCATGCAGGGGATACCACAGCAAACACATACTCCCAGTAGGAGCATACCTACACAAATGGCAATCAGGATGTTCATTAGGATGGTACCCCACCCCCCAAACCATTTCTGGAAAAAGTCCATCAGTGGGTTTGGGCCTGGTTTGATCATGGCTGACAATTGCTGAATTACCTCAAGATGATTGTCTATCTCGTGTTTATGGTCAGGAATATACAAACAGCATTCTTCTTGGATTAAAGCGCATGTACCACCTCTCGCCGCTAGGGTGAAGTCGAGAGCCATGCGGTTTTGGAGCACTACAGTTCTCATAGCATTCAGTTCATCAGTCACCAATTCGAGAGCAGAAAATGTTGTGTTGCTCATTACTTCGAGAAGTTTTGACAGTTTTCTCAGCTCCCAGATCAATTTCACTGCTCCATATGCTGGTAATATGCCTGCCCATGATATAACGCTATCACTCAAGTCCATGTGTGTCAGTCCTTTGCCTAGAGAGTGATGGTCTTTCCAACGTGCATCGATTTGTCCCACTGGATTTACAGGTTTCTTGACGACTTCTAGGACATTTCGAATTTTTCCATGAGGCAAAACTGCAGTGTGTCGTATGGCCGGAACCAGATAACCCAAAAAACAACTGCTGGACCAATTCTCAGGTAACCATTTGTATGCCTTTCTGCCACACACAAAATAACAGTCCTCTACTTTAGTAGTAACCTTGCTATGAATGTACACTCGCCCTGCATGAAACATTTTTCTATCAATTGTAGACAGCTGTTTATAAAGAACAGAATTATGTTTTACTTCATCAAGTGTTTTGTGCATCAATCCAAGAAATTAATCATAGTTTGTATTACAATAAAGATCTACTTTGTTACCATTAGTGTAACATTTATAAGAAACAGTCACACTGCAATTGCTCCAACCCACCTGAACAGTATCATTTTTATAAAAACACACAGTTCCCTTTTGTGGAACAGACAAGTGCAATGCTATTTTATCTTGTGCTGTGATGGTTGAGGTATCATAAATCAAGTTCTCCCAGGTCTCATTGACCCCTAGGGGGACCGTATTCATTAATAACCCCCCATATGCTGTCGGCAAAGCTGTGCAAATCCAGCAATTCGAAACATTGAAAGTCTCAACATACACATATTTAATTGCCTGGTAAGTGTTAAAGTTTGGATGCCAGTTTATGAGTAACACGTCACGTTTATTCAGTTCAGTCTGTGTGGCTGGGAAAAGAAAAGGCCACAGCAAAAAGATTATTGTCACAAATACAGTTAACAGGATAATTATGCAATACTTCTGAGGAAAGGGTTGTTCTGCATTCCTGATTCTTCTGGGCTCTATCATTTTTGCTTTTAGCATGTAATAAGATTTTTGTCCAGTTCAAAGTTTTTAACTAATTTACAGTGCGTCAGGTGGATCCAGGAGGCATGCTCCACAATTTTGACTGCAGTGGGTGTTGACAAAAGCACTTGATATGGACCTTCCCACTTTGGAGATGCCCAATTCTTGTTCTTAACTATCTTCAGCCAGATCCACGCTCCAGGGGGCACTGCCACTTCTGATGGTCTGGTTCGTTCTTTATCTGAAACAGAATTTAACTGCAACAAATGTTTAGAATTTAGGAGTTTTTGCATATACTCAGCTAATGTACTGTCAGCTTTCTGGTCTGCGAGCATGAGAGATTTCCACTGAGGTATATAGTAAGCCCTTCCAAAGAGCTTTTCAAAAGGAGTCAATCCTTTTGCATTCGGAACAGTTCTCATGCTCAACAGTGCCAGGGGCAGACAGTACACCCAGTTTCTCTGCGTTTCTGTTATTAATTTTCTTAGTTTACTCTTTAAAATCCCATTATGCCTCTCTACTAGCCCTGCTGATTGTGGGTGATACGCACAATGATTCTTTAGAGAAATACCAAAACGTCTACTTAACTGCTGTATGGTCTGATTTATGAAGTGTGTGCCGTTGTCACTGTAGATCCTTTCCAGAATGCCGAATCTAGGGATGATTTCTTTAACAAGCACTTTGGCCACAGTCGTAGCGTCTGGATTTTTAGTTGGAAAGGCTTCCACCCATCTGGAAAACATATCTACAATGACAAGACAATACTTCTTATTTTCACATTTATTCAACTCTATGAAATCCATACAGATAGTATGAAACGGATACGGTGGTGTAGGAAAACTCCCTTGCTTGGGCTTCAATGCCCCTTGTGCATGATGTTTATTACAGATGTGGCATAACAAACAAAATTTTTTAGAGTAGTTTGTAAATCCGTACGTCATGAACACTTGGTTCACCAGCTGTACCATCCCCCCTGTTGAGACATGGCACTGCCCATGGCTCAACAAAGCTGCATATCTAAACAAATTAGACGGCAATATCGGTTTTCCTTCTTTAGAGATGTACAGCCCCTTTTCGAGAATTGCTCCTCGTTTTACCCATCTTTGTTTTTCAGTTTGTGTAGTAAGTGTTTGCATTGTCTTTAACATTTCTAAGTCTAAAATCTCAGAGGGTTGTAGTTCCTCATTCAAAAGAAATACTTCTGAAGCTGCCTGCTTTGCAGCTGTATCAGCTCTCACATTACCTTTTGAAATCCTGTCCTGTTGCTTGGTATGAGCTGTGCATTTACAAATAGCTACTTTCTGAGGTAACCGAATAGATTCTAAAAGATCTAAAATAAACTGTGCATGATCGATTGGTGTGCCAGTAGATGTTATCATTCCTCGATTTTTCCACTGTTGCACAAAAACATGTACAGTAGAAAAAGCATACTGGCTGTCAGTAAAAATGTTCACACATTTGCCCTTTGCTAAGGTACATGCCCGTGTCAAGGCAATCAATTCTGCTGCCTGTGCAGATGAACTATGTGGTAGCACCAAGCACCAGCTTCTCTCTCCTACCCAACACGGCTTCCGTCCTGGACATAGTACTAACACTGCCCTTCTCTCCTTCCTACACTCAGTTAACTCTGCCCATGACGCTGGTAATATAGTATCTACTGTCCTTCTAGATTTATCCAAAGCCTTTGATACCATCTCACATACACACCACCTAACCACTTATCAAATCTCAACCTTTCCTCACAATCCCTTTCCTGGTTTTCCAGCTACCTCTCTAACAGATCTCAAGCAGTGAAATGGGGCCAAGCTACCTCCTCTTTTCTTCCTACTCCTACCAGAGTACCTCAAGGTTCCATACTCGGTCCACTACTATTTAATATCTTCATAAATGACTTCTACAAGGCCATCCCCAACACTAAAATCGTTCAATACACTGATGATTCAACATTAATCTGCTCTGCCTCTAACCTAACAGACCTCCAAGCCCTAACCCAAAGTGCCTTCTCTACCACTGAAAAGTGGATGCTACAAAACCACCTCTCCCTAAATGCCAACAGAACTAAGATACTCCTTTTCTCTCCCTTTAAATCCTCCTCTCTTGACAAACAGTCATTCCTAATCACTAGCCTTAATAACTCCTCTATCGAAATCGTATCCTCCTCCAAACTTCTTGGTGTCACTATCGATGATCAACTAAAATTTAATACACATATCCAACTGAATATCAAAAAAACTCACATAAAACTAGGTCTATTGTATAGAAACAACCCCTTCCTCTCTCCTCACTCTAGACTAACCCTTGCTTCTACCTTCCTCTTTCCTTCCCTCCTGTACGGTGCCCCCCCTGCTAACTAATCTCTCATCCTCTCTTACATCCAAACTTGAGCTATGCTACAACAAAATCGCCAGATTTGCCACTAATGCCAAATCCTCTTCCCATCACTGCTCCTCCCTTCTCACCCTAAACTGGCTTAAACTTCCTAATCAACTTAACCTCCTCCAACTCGCCACAGCCTTCAAGCTACTACTATACCCTTCAAACTGCCCAGCCCTTACAAATATCCTGCTCCCTTATACCCCCTCTCGACCACTTAGATCTTCACAACACAACCTGATCACAGTTCAAAAACCCCAATGCCCTGCTGGCCAGCTTCTCTTATCCATTACACTTGCTAAGAAATGGAATGCCCTGCCCTTGTCACTTAGGACCAGTACCAACCTAAACAACTTCAAAACTCTGCTTCATTCCTACCTCTTTCATAACAGAATTTGCAACTGCACTCCTCTGCCTTTAATACCTAAACTTTCTACTCCATATGCCCCAGACTAACCTCCTTCTATTCTGCACCTGTTCTCCTTTCTATAATGCACTATGCTTAGTGAACAGCACAGTAAAACAGTATTATCCCAAGTATTGCCTCTCTCTCAAAACAAAAGTGGAATTGTTGTGTTTCTTCTGTCACAACCACCTGATACTTGTTTGTTAGAGTGACTAAGACCTTACTTGTTTACTGGAATTATCATTGTAATTCAGAATTTGAACATGGATTTGCATGTACTTTGAAATTATTTTTGTAATCTGTATATATAAATGTATTGATTTGTTTGTTTGTTTTGGAGCTTTTCTCCCCGGGCCTCCACTGAAAACAGGCCCAATAGCCCAGTGGACTTCCCCGATAATCAAACTGAAATAAATAAATAAAATAAATAAATAAATAAAGATTTCACTTCTATAATGTCTGTGTCAGAAACTACTGCATATCCTACTAGGTTCTGTCCTGCAGGACTTCTTTTGCATGAGCCGTCCACGTAGTATGTCACCTCGGCATCATCCACGGGAACATCCGTAAGGTCTTTTCTAGACAGTATCTTTTGCTCGATCACCTGCAGGCAGCTGCGTGGTGTGCCATCTGCAGGGGTTGGGAGCAAGGTAGAAGAGTTCAAAGTCGTACATCATTCAATTGTCATATGAGGTTGGCTCAACAATATAGTCATACAGGAAAGATGCCTAGCAGGGGAAAGATATGCTACCTTTTCTTGTAGTAAAATAATCGCGACTGCATGAGGCACTCTCAATGTGAGTGGGTGGAACAATACTACTGAGGCCGAAGCCTGCACTGCCATTACAGCTGCAACTACTGCTTGTACACAGTGAGGTAAAGACCATGCCACTGGGTCCAGTTGTGATGAATAATAAGCAGTAGGGCGTTGCTTGTCCCCATGCTGCTGTGTTAACACTGATGTCATATAACCTTGCTTACAATTTACAGTTTGGAAAAAACGTTTATGATAGTTTGGTAATCCCAAAACTAATGAGGATGCTATTAACTGTTTCAGTTTGCAGAAAGCAGATTCTGCTTCTGTTGTCCATTGTAATAAATCCTGTGCTGCCATAGGCTTTTTATAAATCAGGTTAGTCAACGGTGCAGATTCCAAGGCATAGTTTGGAATCCAACTCCGACAAAAATTAGTCGTACCCAGGAAGGACATCATTTCCTTCTTGGTAGTGGGTTTTGGTGCTTGCAAAATCGCTATTTTTCTGTCCTCATCTAATGTCCTACCTCCCTTGGATATTACATATCCTAGGTATTTAACTTGTTTTTTCCAAAGCTGTAGTTTATTTTTACTTTATGTCTTTCAGTGGCAAAAAATTGTAATAGCGCTATGGTATCCTCTTTACAATCTTGCTGGGTGGGGGATGCTAGCAGGATATCGTCAACATAAAGCAAAATCTGACTACCTCTTGGTGGGGTAAATCCCACCAAATTGCTTGCCATTTCATGTGAGAATATTGTTGGACTTTCACAATACCCCTGTGGTAGTCGCGTATATGTATACCTTTTCCCCTGAAATGTGAATGCAAACCAATGCTGGCTGTCAGGGTGTATCAGTATCGAAAAGAACGCATTGCTGATATCTACCACAGAAAAATATTTCTGTTGAGGTTTTAAATCATTCAACAGGGTGTGTGGGTCTGGCACCGTAGGTGCCCTTGGTATTACTGCGTCATTTACAGCTTGTAAATCTTGGACCATACTCCACTCCCCATTCGCTTTCTTAACAGGAAATAAGGGTGTGTTACATGGTGAATCAGGAGGTTCCACCAGCACCCCTTCCTTAAGCAAAGCTGCTATAATAGGTTTGATTCCTACCTCTGCATCTTTTCTTAAGGTATACTGTCTCTTTTGTGGTCTAAATGCTGACTTTGGCGTAATAGTAACTGGTCCTGCTGTACGAATAAGTCCTACATCTGATTTTCCTGTTGACCAGAGATTTTCTGGTATATTCTGTAAGGCATTCTCTTCCTCCTTCAATAGGAGTGCCAATCAGCTGTCCTTGTTAGACTGCAAGTGTACAGCTGGGTGGGTCTGAGTTATCCAATTCATCTTCTGCATTTGTATTCCCTGTTCTGACAGTTCTAACTCTGTCTGTTTTTCCCATCTCGTGACTTTTTCTCCTAAGTCTACTCATTTTACATTCTTGTCCTTAGTTAAGCTAACATGTGGTAATCAAATAGATTTATAGAGTGCAAAGAATTCCTGGGGCAATGAACAGCTGGCTACACTGTTCCCTTCTGTGTCCCAGTACAGATTACGTAATACCAATCTGTTTGCACGATTTCTAAATAATTCTTGCTCATATTCCTTATCAGGTCCTGGTGTATTACAATAATACAGAATACAGTGCAACAAATGCTGTTTATCAATGTCAAGGGAGGGGAACTTGCTGATGGCTACATTCATCAACTCTTCGGTCACCGCCCCTGGACCAGTTGTAACCAAGTCCTGGCTGTACCAATAAAACATTTCACCCTCCGATTGCACTGCAAAGGTTTCAATTTGTCGCTGTGCTTCCATACCCTGCATAGTCGGAACTACTGCTATACCAAATAGCTGCATAAGGTCTCTGCCCAAGAGGTTTACTAGTCATTTTGCAGATACAACAATTTTACTTTTCTGGGTCAATCCTGAAACAGGATCTGTTATCACAATATTATGGGAGAGGGGCTCCCGATACAGCTGTCCATTAGCTGCTTTCACTAATATGTAATCAGGTGACTCTGAATTCTCTGGCAGTTTGGAGGGATTTACCAGGGTCCGTGATGCCCCTGAGTCACACAAGAATCTGACTTCCCTTCCTTCTACCAGGAGTGTAACTTCTGGTTTTGTGTCTGCTAAATAGAGCTCTAAGCTCAATAAAGCCAAATCCAATATTTCATTTTCTTCACTATCCATGACTTCTTGCACTTCCTCTATTTCTTCTATCACATTCTCTACTCCCTCTATCACATACTCATTTGTCCTTTCTCTGCTATCCCCTTCTAGTGATTCCTGACTATCATATAGTCAGTCCTCACCCTCCTTATCCTCCGTGGTTGCCTTCTTGTTTTTCTTGCAATCCCTTACCAAGTGTCCTTTCTTACCGCATTTAAAACATTCACCCCTTTTCTTTCGCCCTTCAAAGTCCTCTGATCATTGATCAGATTGTTTGTTTCCCTGGGTATTTCTCTTGCCCTTTTTCCCAGACTGTACTACATATACTTCTGCTCCATCTTCTACAGAAAATACTTGGGCTTTCTCTTTCTTTTTGCTATTAAAATGCATTTTGGCATGTCTAGCATATTCAAGCAATGATTGTAACCTGCTTGTACGATGATCTACCATGTGTTTTGTAATAAAACTGCTTATACGTGCAATACTGCCTTTCAAAAATGCATTCTTTAACTGCTGCTCATATGGGGAATCATGTGTCTGATCTTCAGGAACCTGCATTCCACAATGGTTATTAAAACATTCTAATAGTCTGGCATAATATTGGTCAATAGCTTCACCTTCCTGTTGGATGCATTGATTAATGCAAGTTCAGTGTGCCCTAGGCTTCCATTTCTCAGAGATTCGGTCTGTAAGACCTTTCACTCTGTTGTCTAATTCTGTGCTGCTATGTGGGAGGGGCCTGAGCGCAATATCACGGGGATTCCAGTCGCCACTAATCATGTGCCAATTTGGTCCCACAATTTGTCTGACTAATTTTTCTACCTCTTCTCCGTTTAAATTATAACTCAGCCTCATTCCTTACAAATCTTCTAAGAACTTTCTAAAATTAACGTTTGGATGGGGAATTCCCTCAGTGGCTTTCCGGATGTCTTCTGGAGTCCAGGGTCTATACACTAGAATAGTTGGGTCCTGACCTTCTTGCCCTGCCTGAGGATTAGGCACTTCTATAAGTGGACATATTTCTTCTTCACTCATAAATTGTGAATTTCTACCCATTTGATATAACTCAATGTCCCCTTTTGAGTTTCCTGCCCATGTTTGAGACCTAGTCTCGACGGGATCTCTAATAAACGGTTTCGCTTTTGTAGTGTCTCTACTTGCAATGACAGCAGGATATCGCAGGGGTGGACTAACTTGTTCACTTGCCTCATATTCTGGTAAAGGAGGCGGAAGGACTAATGCTATTACTAAGTTATTGTCCTCCTTATCTAAAAACATTGCTTTTGAATTATTACTCTTTTGTTCCCTTCGGTTTACTTCCTCAATCCACCTGTGTGCTTGAGGAATTCCTAATTGACGTTGCTTCTTTACCCGACCTCTAGAATCAGTTTTAAGCTGTTTGACTAGTTTGACAAGTGAGGATTTTTCTAGTTTACCATCAAATTCATACTTTAACCCATTTTGAGTAGTACTGCATGTATTTTGCGTCCTCGGTTAACGGCGGATTTTGGGACCTTTTTGTACAATTATTACCCATTTTGTTCTACCCTTTTAATCGTTACGTAACTCCTTATATTTAACGTGGTACCACGGATATTTTTATAGTCTCTTCAGAATGACTGCCTACCTGCTCTGCTTCCCTGATCTATGACAAGACAGTAATCTTTCTGTCCCTGACTTAAAAATAAAGTCTTAACAGAACAAATACAAATCTAGTCCCTGATCTAAAACAGAAAAAGAAGGTAGATTCACCTTACCTGAGCCTTTGTGATTGATCACCTGGTTCGAATAAACCCATCCTTCAGTTGCAGATCAGAAAGTAGCTGGCCTCTTTTGTACGACAATTCAGTCAGAGGACTTTTCAAATAAGAAGAACCGATGTGGTTTCTTCCCCGTACGGTTTCAAGCCACCTGGCCTGTCTGATCCGAGGCGAAGTGAAGGTTTCCGGTCTGAAGGACCAATCTGTCAAAGGAAAAAACTTCAAAGACCAATACACATAAGGTTCAGTTAAGGCAATTTAATTTACTTGCCGCAAGGAGACAAAAACATGCAAATACAAGCATTTGTCTAACTACTAACAGGAAGTATGTTCGTTCTTACACTATTTTACAAGACATGGCCTTCTAAGCTGACGTAATCAAGCACAACTTTTAGCATTGTTCTACAGCAGATGTTACTTTAGATTTTCTGCTGACATGACTAGATTTGTGAGAAACTTTTCAGAAAAACAACCTGGCCTTGGTGACCATTAATCCGATTACAAGCGTCTATTGTACAGTGTTACTTTTCAAGGTACTTTTCTAATACAGATACAAGCAAATGCTGATTGCAGTTCATATTTTCAAGCAGGCTTTGTACTAATTATCTGTAACTTCTACAGTTGTGTATTTTCTCATGGCACAGTGGAACTTCTTGTCTAAGTTTCATACAAGTAGTATTGTTCTATTCATTATTTTCCTAACGCAAGCAGAAATCACCTGCTTCTCAGTAAATTTCAAGGGAGGATTTGGATTAACAGTACAAGGCACAAAAGCAACTGGGCTTTGTTGATTTTATGCAGTATGAAATAGAATAAAAAATAACCCTTTTCAAGCTCTAAAATGCACTACATATTAATAATACACACATTAATATATTTCTAATATATATATATATATATATATATATATATATATATATATATATATATGTATATATCATGATATATATGGTTTCACTTCATAATCATGAATTGCTGAAATATCGAATTTCAGCAATTCATGTCCATGAAGTCGAAGCTTCAAAATAACGAAAGTGCATAAGCGCGAATAGGACTATGTCGAATTCACACTTATGCATTTACATTATATCACAGATGTGTTTGGCTGGTATGGTGTCTGCAGTATAAGGTGAGTGAGTGTGCATGAGTGTGTTTGTAACTTGTACGAGTGGGTTAGGGTAGGGAGGTGGAGGTATGAGTGTGTATTGCCTGTGTGGGATTTTTTATTTTTTTTTTACTGTTTGTGCGATCTCGGAGTTAGTATATATAAGTAAGGGGGTTTAGGGGGTGCAGGGGGGGCTTTCCTCCCTGCATATGTTTAGTGCACGTGTGTGTCTGTGTGGTGTTTTGTTGTGGGTTTTATAGTTTGCGTGTTGTGTGCTGTATGCTGTGTGTTCGATGTTGTGGTTTCATGATTGTGAAGTGTCAGTTTTGTGATGGTTTCAGCTTTATACTGTTGAAATGCTGAAATTTGATATTTCAGCATTTCGGCAATATGAAGTGAAACCACACACACACACACACACACACACACATATATATATATATATATATATATATATATATATATATGGATCTAAGACTATTGCACGAAATCACGTTTCCACGAAACGTAAACAACTGAACACACTTTAACAAAAGTGCTTTTTACCAAAAAAGCACTTTCACTTGTGTGCAAAAAAAAATAAAAAATAAAAAAACAAAATAAAAAAAAAACACAGTACTCACGTTTACTCAGTGTGCCCCCCACCCCCCTACTTTTATATTCTCACTTTGAGATCACACTACAGTGGGAATAAGGGAATATTCCCTTATCTCCACTGTTCTACAGTCTCAGCAACAGCCACTTCCCCATGTTTTCATCTTTTTTATCACACTTTCATGAAAGTGCCTTTTTCGGTGAAAAGTACTTTCGTGAAAGTGTGCGAAAGGAAATAGTCATTCGATAAATAGTACAGATCCCATATATATATATATATATATATATATATATATATATATATATATATATATATATATATATATCAGCTTTTTTCTTAGTGACATGTGAGCATATCCCGTATATAACTGAAAAATGCAGTCATACCTTATCAAGATCAGTAGTCTTTTGTGCAGATATTCCCCCAAGTAACATCCTCTTCTGTGTTACCCACATAAACAAGTGTCCTCACCTTCAAGTTCCCTAGCTACATGGTTCCTTTTTTATAGTGTAGATTCAGGGCTGTAAGCATGGTGAATATACAAAGGAGGTGTGAACTCAGAACTGGTGAAACCCAAATACTTGGCTGATTGTCGCAGATGTAAACACAGTGCAGGCACTCCCTTAGTGTTTGTTGCTAATGGATTGTAACTGTGAATGATTACAACAGCAATTCAGACTGCCTTGTCTCCAGTGGGTGTGTCAGCCAAGTTAGACTTACAAAATGTAGAAATAATTGTATCAGAGTTTTAAATGTAAGTAAGCAGCACACATTTCAGAGTTTATGTTCAGTAACAGCCAACCTGCCCTTCATTTCTTGATAACTATATATTATTGCCATTTAATATCCTTGCATATTTTAAGGATAATGATACAGAATGCCTTACAGACTGAATGTATCAGATTACTGATCAGATAAGAGAAGCATGAGTAACAAACACAGAAAGATAATACAGAGCTGCATTTCTGAAAGCAACAGGCATAAATGGTTGTGTGATCACTCAGAACACTACATCTGAAATTAATACATGTACAAACAAATCAGAAGTGCACAACTCTCATATGCCTTGTTAATACTGTGGATAATGTTGCAGTTCTTTGTATGTACAATGATTTTCATGCTCTGCTGCAAAGCTTTTTCTGTGGCAAAGAGGAATAAGATACCCTTACTGTGTTTTGAAGGTTCATTGGAGTATGGGTTCAAATCTAGACCTGCATAAAAATATTTCATTTGAATCAAGATGCATTCTGTAGTGTTGTTTATTTAATAGATTTTTTTCTTCCTTTCTCCGAATTTTCTTTTTTAATGGCAGTATTTGAGCAGTGCGTGGCTTAGCACAAACTGGGAAAATGGAGAAACACAATAAATGTCATGTTTAGCTTTGCTTATCTCGCTTGTGCGATGCTTAGCAGTGCACAAACCTGGTTTGATATCCCACACAGGAAACATGAAGAACACCTGCAGACAGGGTGTAGACATTCTAAATGTAAAAGTACACATTGTTCCAGTTTTTGCTTTCCATCACATAACAACACTAAGAGATGTTGCATGGCATTTAACACACAGAAGTTAATAATGAATAGGGAAATATCCAACTCTTTTTTAACTATTCATGTTATAGAAGGAGTAAGTGTAGAGCTGTAATACAGATGGTCCTGGGTTCAAATACAGGATGTGTAACATATATTTACTGTTGTGACAGCTCAGCTTATAGTAATGAAGAGGACAATATACAAGTGTTATTTTAGTATTCCTGTTGCAACGGGTGTAAGTGTAGGGCCATACACATGGCCCTGGGTTCTAATACAGGAAATTCCAGGCATTTTTACTATTGTTCCATTTCACATTGCATTAAATATCACTTATAACAATTTATATATAATTATAAATAGCAATAACTATGCATAGCAATGCAGCTCATATGCATTTTATGTATGAGGGATAAGACACCCTTACTGTGTTTTGAAGGTTCAGATGTATGACCGAGGGCATAAGTCTACTATGGGTTTATATTAAAATCATGAAAGCCCCAGTCACCGAATGCAAAAACACCGATACATATTCTGTGAACCGGGAATACACTAAACGCGCTAAACTGAAAAATTCAAAAACTTGAACCATCATAGTTGTCCCACCCCACCACCCGCTACATACTACCTACCCAAACAAACTAAATAAACCACATACATACACTAACCAAAACCCTACTTCTAACCCTAAATTAAACCCTACTTCTAACCCTACACCAAATCTTGCAAATTCCACCATGTATGCACTTACCTTAACCTGCACCCTAACCCTAAGGTCTGTAACTATCACACACTTACCTTACAGAGCTATATCACAGAAGGGCCAACCATGATGATATGACATTTCGGATTTCGCGCTTCAGGATGATCGATGTTTTCGTGGTTCGATGAATACATGTTGACATTTATTTATTCAGGTAAGTACACCTTTGAACTTCTAATATAGACCCGCCTACTATGTTTCTGTAATAATTCTGCTTATCTGGACTTGGTTGGCCTTCACATATAAATAAGATAGATACACAAATGAATGTATGACCTTGTCAGGTTACACATGTACAGTTAACACCTCAGTCTGTTATCTATACTTATAAATAAGCCATGACTATGTCTGAGAAGCACTTTTTCTGTGCAAAGATGGAAAATCATCATTGCAAAAAAACAGTTTTGTCCCTTATGCATAGGTTTGAATCCCACGCTGTAAAAATCAATTTTAGCAGAGTATAAAACCAAACAAAAAGGTGTCAGCTCATGAAATTTATGCCCCTAGTGCATGTTTGCAAAGTTAAATCTCCTAACAGTTACTGCAGCACACACCCTTCAAACTAATGTCAAGTGTCAGATTAACTTTGCAATTTCCAAAGCTGCTTTCCTGTCTGTTTGGGACTGTTGTTTTCTGCTTAACATCTCACAAACCTGATCAGCATTGTTGTTGGTTTGTGCACTACCAGTAAATGTGATAACAGGAATTAATGGGAAATCATTATTTGCTATTGCATTGCTTTGGGATTAGACATGTCTGGTGTTATAGGGGAAGGTGCTTGATTTAAGGTGCAGAAGTGGGGTGTTTAGGAGTCCAGAATCTTTATTGGACTCTTGGCAAAGAACCACATCCAAAGGCTTTTGCAGGGGGACTATACCGGCTCCCAGTACAAGTCTGAGGCTTGGAATAGTCTGTCCAAAACTGTATCCAATGCAACTGGCATCCCATGCATTGAAAAACAGCATAGGCACCACTTTAATGACTTAAAAAGGTGCAAGAGAGATGCACTCAACCAGTGGTCATATGAGTTCTGAAGTAGCAACATCCTACAATTGTGTAAGTATGCTAATAAAGCAAATTTATAAAACATAGAAAACTAAATATAGGCAAGACTGGTATGCATAATACTCTTCTGTTCTTTTCTTTTCAAAGCTAATTATGAAATAGATGTTAATAGGCTGGCCCATGTTGAGCATCTAGAGAGACTGAGAGAAGCAAATGGTATGTATGCAGCACAAGAGAAGTATTACTGTAGCCATAGAATGTAAAGAAAAATATTTTCTTTTCTATACAGAAGTAGCAAAATAAGCATGCATATCCTAACTGTAAAAGCAAGTATGCATGCATTACTCTGTAGCACAAACCGACTTGAGGAGTCAAGAGTAAGACTGCATTCAGAGGTTGTGACTTCAAATACCATGAATTACACGTATAAAATAGTGCAATCCTTCAGTAATACTACAGAAATTAAATTCTACCCAAGTGGCATAAATGCCCTGCTGTTAACCTTAATCTACATAATTGGATCAAGCATATGTGCAGTATCACAAATAAACCGAACACTGATAAGAACTGATAAAAACTGAAACTGGTGAGTGAACCAGGAGACCAAAAGAAAAACAAGTAAAACAAGTGTATTAGTTCTTTCATCTACAAATTTAATGCGTGAACTTCTTCAGAAACACTTGCATAACAAACCAATTCCTTAAATACTCATAATACAGGAAATGACCTCATAACAATAAATTATTTGACCAAAACACACATATCAATGAAAAATAATTATCAATGAAAAATAATGATGATAAATACTGTTGATGCTAATCGTAAATAAAACCATCAAATCAGACACACTGTTGTGCAATAAAGCATAAATATAAAAATACATGTAAAAAAATACATGTAAAAAAATACATGTAAAAAAATGTATATATGTGTGTGTACACACACATAAATGCATATGTGCGTGTATAATATAAATACATATACATCAGTGGATGTTCATGTTGGAACTAAGGTTCCTGATAAGAACATTGGACAGAATATAGTGAACAACAATATTGAGGGGGACATTGTTTCTGAATCTTCTAATCAATGTCCAACTAACCAGTTACCAACTAATTATGCTCAAGCAGTGGCTGGTGCTAAACAGACACAGAACCAGGGCCCTTTTCGGTCAACTTTGACAGTGAACAAACAGACTTACAGGTGGAACAACAACTTCCACAACAGATGGAAGGGGAAAGGGAAAGGGAAATATCCCAACCAGAGGAAACACAAGTGAACAATGTTCTACAGGTTGAGGAATTTTGCATCAATATAATGAATTTATCTAGTACTGTTTTGTCCACTGATGTGACAAGTGTTTTGAGAAAAGGTTTTTCTTTTATTCCGAACAATAAGGTCAACATTGGTAAATTGTTAATAGATTTTAGACTGTATTTGAGAAAACTCAATTTATGTTATATTATTTATGATGTGTTGGTTCCTTCTCACATGTCCTCCACAGTTGGACCAAAGAAAGCTAGTACTTTTAATCCCCCTTTGCTCAACACTCTTCAAGTTTTTCAGAGCTTGTGTGAACAAGAGTTTAGAAAGATGAATTTTCAGTCAGGTGAGGTAAATTTGGATATGTCTGAAAGGCAGGCTTTGTATGAATTGTGTAAAAATCCTAACATCAGAACAATGAAGGCTGACAAAGGGGGTAAGATTGTGGTTATGGACACGTCTCAGTACAATGATTCCATGGTTAACATGTTACAAGACAGTGAAATGTATCAAAAGGTTCATGCCACTGATGTTAACAATAGTTTTCAGAGGGTTAATACTTTATTGTTTGATATGTTCAGTCAGGGTGAATTAGATCATTACAGTTATGATTTTTTTCTGGTTGAGCATCCAAAATTGGCCACCCTATTTGGTATTCCTAAGGTACATGTCAATGTAGATAATCCACCATTTAGACCGATTATTTCAGCAAAACAGTCTAAAACAGGAAACATTTCTATTTGGCTTGATCACTTGTTAAACCCCATTGTGCAGAAATCAAGATTTTACATCAGAGATTCCTGGCATTTATTGGAAGAACTACGCAAATTGAATATTCCTTTGGAGTCTGTTAGTTTTGCTACACTTGATGTCAAATCTTTGTATACTTCAATTAAGCAGGAAGAAGGGTTGGATTACTTGAGGGAGTACCTGTCTGGTCACACCGACACTGATACTGTTAAAGTGAACACTATATGTACCTTAATGGAGATTGTGTTGGACAACAATTTTTTTAGATTTGGTAAACATATGTATAAACAGATCTCGGGAGTGGCCATGGGGGCCAGAGTGGCACCAGCATTTGCCAATTTGGTAATGGCCAATTGGGAGCTCAAATTTTTGGTTAATCACCCTAGTTTTAATAAGGTACTTTCTTATTTTAGATTTATAGATGATTTACTATTTTTATGGACTGGTACTTCAGATGAGTTTTCTGCATTAGTGGATGATTTGAACCACACTACACAGTTTTTGGTTTTTAAAATCAGTGGATTTGGAGTAAGCATTCCTTTTCTTGATGTTTTACTTACTGTGGATAGAACCAACAACACATTTGTTAGTCAGGTACACAGGAAGGAGGTTTTTGCCAACCAATATCTTCACAAAGACAGTTTACATCCTGAACATATGAAGAAAGGTGTTGTTAAGGGGCAAATAATTTGTCTGAATAGATTGACTACAGATGACGAAGTATTTTTTAGGGAAGTTCGATTCCTACGATCCCTATTCCTACATAGAGGTTACACTATAGAATGGATTCAAAATATAGAGCAGGAAGTCATTTTACTCAGGAAGGGTGTAGCTAAACCTATTCTTTTGTCTGACTATATAGGTATTAGTTCTAGATCCACTCATTCAAATGTTGAAAACACCTATAACATTGCCTTTCCCTTACCTATCATTGACAAAATGTGGTTTATTAAAGACATCATCATCAATAATTGGAAGGTGGTGTTAGGTAACAAAGATTTGGTTGGCATTTTAGGGGTCAAACCTACTTTTACCTACAAAAAAATCACCAACATCAAATCTATGCTTGAAATGGATGACACTAGACATCTGGACAATACCAGAGCTGTTAGTATCAAAAAGGGTACATATGCATGCAACAACTGCAGGCAATGTAGATTTGTAAGCAATAGCACTTGTGTACATGTTAAGTCCATCAATTATACAATTTGGGCCAAAGGTTATTACAATTGTAATTCGGAATATGTAGTATACATTGCAAATTGTGTATCATGTGAACATTATTACATAGGTAAAACCAAAAGGGTTCTTAAACGGAGAATTTATGAACACAATTTAGCTATAAAAAATAAAGATAGGTTTAATTCTTTGGCCAAACATGCACAAGTATGTACGGATTTTAAGAAATTTGAGTTTTCAGTGTTGGATAAGATCAGTACTATTAATTTTGGAGGAGATTTTGACAATATTTTGGAGTGCAGAGAGACCATGTGGCAACTTGTGTTGGGGGCAGACAAGCCACCTGGCCTCAATGACTCTATCAATTTGAAATGTTTTTTAAAGTATAGATAAGTTTATATTTATTTTTATTATATGTAATTTTTTTCATATATGTATATGTATTTATATTATACACACATATGCATTTATGTGTGTGTACACACACATATATACATTTTTTTACATGTATTTTTTTACATGCATTTTTTTACATGTATTTTTATATTTATGCTTTATTGCACAACAGTGTGTCTGATTTGATGGTTTTATTTACGATTAGCATCAACAGTATTTATCATCATTATTTTTCATTGATAATTATTTTTCATTGATATGTGTGTTTTGGTCAAATAATTTATTGTTATGAGGTCATTTCCTGTATTATGAGTATTTAAGGAATTGGTTTGTTATGCAAGTGTTTCTGAAGAAGTTCACGCATTAAATTTGTGGATGAAAGCGTTAATACACTTGTTTTACTTGTTTTTCTTTTGGTCTCCTGGTTCGCTCACCAGTTTCAGTTTTTATATGTGCAGTATCGGTACATTGCAAGGATTACTTTCAGAAATCCATAATTATAGTTTGTAGTTGTTAGGAAGTATACTTAAATGTAAAACATCTGCTAAAATAGATGTATTATTGTGATAATACATTGTATGTCACATATGATGGTACTAATTTTATCTATTTTCTCTCACCCCAACCCTTATCTCTTTTCTATTTTCTATTAGGTGTCATCAAAATGTCTCTATGCCATCCATGTGTACCAAATCACTAAATTATTCACAGCACAGAGAGGTAGGCCAATCCCAGTGGATCATCCTGCCCCCCACTCCACCAGCTTCAGCACCAATGCCCAGCACATATGGGACCAAACCTGGCAGCCAGCACTGCTTCTGCTGCCCCTGCACTACTTGTGCCCTCAGGTTGTACTGCCCCAGCAGCTGGTGCTCTGGTACCATCTGGGAGCAGTGGCAGAGATGGGGATTTCATCACCCAGCAGAAGATGCCAGAGTTGGTACACAGGGTTATGCACAGCACCACTGGTGTACACCTATGCTAGATGGAGAGGCTGCTTTCCATCATGGTATGTAGGAGGAGGAGGAGACATCAAACTCTCCACCATCCAGTGGAGTAAGGTGATGGTGATGACAGTCCTGCGGGTGAGGACTAGATTTTTACTGTCCCCATTTTTGACAGGCATGGGCCTGCATTGCCTCCTCCCTCACCCCAGTCAAGGTGTCCCCCAACCTTTTTGTATCCCTCACTGTCAATGTGTCTTGTCTTATTTGTCCTGTTTCTTTGCATCTGCTTCCTCACCTACCCAACTTATCTGACCCAGAAATACCAGCGTCCCTTACCCAGCATTCTTCTCTTACTGAAGTAAAAAAAAAGGGCATATGTCCCCTCAAAAAAATCATCCCATACATAGCTCTCCATTTGCACACATGTCTTCTTAACAAACTTGATTTTGTCCAATTGGCTATACAACATGATTGCATTGTTGTCACCCCTCTTTGCGGAGGTGACAGTCCAAACTCGGCTAACATTCTGTACATATTTTCATTTTATACTGTTGAAGAAATGAATAGATATTGTTCTTTCCTACCTCCCTCTTGCACATTCCTATGTTGCTTTCCTTTTTCTTCTTCCCCCTGCTTGCCACGCATTTCACCACTTTCCTATCTGCCCCATTTTAACACCTATAATCTGGTCAAAAAATAGAATCACATCCAACACACATAAGTAACTAAGAAAATAACGGAGCCCTTCCCTTTTTGGCCTGCATGTTTGAGCAGAGTTTGGTAATGCACATCAATGCTAAGCAATGGTGAAAAGGCTCTTCTGTGTGCAGTTACTTCCACGCAATGCCGCTTAAACACCCTGCACTACATCAACACATAGTAATACATGATGAATGTAGTATACAGAATAATTTCATTGCATTATCACTACTTATTTAAAAGTATTACATACACCTGGATTTGAGCCCTATATCATTTGGGCTCCAAAAGAAATGTGTCAGTGCATATACACCTGCTGCCATAGAGTCATCTAAGCAGCTGGTGTGTTTCATACCTACAGTACTGAGAACTCTCATAATTTTAGCAACAAGGCTTGTGTTTGCACACTGCCTAACTACACACAAACAGGGAAAGTGGTAGAAATGTGTATCTTGCATGTGCAAACACTTTACCAACCATCGCACAAACCCCCTGCTTGGTGGTGTGCTATGCAAAGTGGGCAATAGCATGTATTACTTTTGTTTACTGTCCATTTAGTCTTCATGCCATGAAACTACATGTGGAAACAAAACAAAATGAAGGCATTATCTAAGAAAATAACACATATGTACAATACAGCCATCCGTTATTTCCCCCGTGCACCTTGGTCTCTCAGAATTTGTTCACAAATATATCAACTACACTACATAAATAAACAACAAATGGTGTCTTATATACCATTCACATCTTTATAATAATAATACACATTCAGATTTTCCAGTACTTGTAGTAATGTGTATAGCTGTTTGCATATAATTTATAAAGCTGTCTCTTAAAGTATAACTGTACATTGGAAACACAACAGCAAATGCTACACATTTACACTCAGCAATCTAGTTATAACATGCAGAACTGTAATATCTTGACAGCTGGACATGGCTAAGTATCCATTTCATGCAGGCCTCCCAACATCTTCTCTCCAACAACCATTGACTGATGTCAACCACTATAAGTTGTCCTGCAGCCTTGTAAGAATCACACTTTTGCTGTGGCACTTACACAAAGTACTAAGGTGTCTAGTCTGTCTTGTTAGTTACATAGGGGTTCTAATCTCATTCCATTCAACTGGAAGGCATGTGTGTGCGTGTCTGTGTGTGTGTGTGTGGGGGGGGGTCTATCTAGACAGAAGAGCATAAGTGTGTATCCTACAGTTACCTCTCCAGTCCCATGGATTGCCAATATCTTAACAGTTGCACATGCAGGTCTTTGACACATCCATTTCATGCAGGCCTACCAACATCTCTTCAACATCCACTGCTGATGTCATCTACTATAAGTTAACCTACAGCCTTGTAAAAGTCACACTTGTGTCATGGTGCTTGCGTAAAGTACTGAGTTCTCTAGTCTGTGTCATTAGACAGGGGTTCTAATCTCACTGCAGTCAACTTGGAGGTGTGAGTGTGTGTCTATCTAGTCAGAAGAGCATAAGTGTGTATCCTGCAGTTACCACTCCAATCCCATGTTGTCCTGCAGCCTTGTAAAAGTCACACTTGTGCCATGGTGCTTGCATAGAATACTGAGTTCTCTAGTTTGTGTACTTAGATAGTTAGGGGTTCTGTTCTCACTGCATTAGACATTAGAGAGAGCATTTTATACCAGCATGTGGAACAGTACTGTTGCCATCTTCTCCTCACCAGACAGTGGTGATGTCATCACCTATAACTGTTGTCTGACACTCTCCAAGCCAGACTTATGCTGTGGCACTTCCCTTAAATACAGAGTTCTCTGGTTGGTGTACTTGGGTAGTCAGGGGTTCTGTTCTCACTGCAGACTGTAGTCAACTGGTGTGTGTGTGTGTGTGTGTGTGCGCACTTGCTTGATATTAGAGCATTTTACACCAGCCTGTAGGACACTACTATTAACATCTTCATCTCACCAGACTCTGCTTATGTCATCAGCTATAGCTGATTTGCTGAGCAGTATTTCCATCAGGGCAGGGTCAAAGTTTGACCTGTAGGTCAGGCAGACGTGACCTTATCCTATACAATATAGATTACACTGACAGGGCTTTTGGTCTATCCACAAACCACATGGCATGGTTTGTAGGCCCTGTATTTTCTTGGTGAGAAACCCCTGTGGTTTCTTCAGCTGCTGCATGTGCTGGTGAGGTACCTGCAAAAAAGAGCAGTATATTTTATTAGTATTCTGATAGTGCTGTTATAACACCCTCAGATCTGTAAATGATGACCTGATCTATGAGGTGCAAGATGTAGCCTTTCCATACCACTGTGGAAATTTAGTGGTTGAAGTTCAGATTGATATATATGTGTGTTCCCAGGTCTTGCACCACTGGGTTTGAGCATGGGGGGTGTTGAAATAATGTAATTGGTGTGGAAATCTACTTTGCAGAAGGCAAACATAATAACACATTTTTGCATCTATTTGTAGACCATGTGGCTTTGGCACCAATCATTTGTCCATTTTAGCCTCTCTTGTAATAAGTCAACATCATTGGTGTACTCAGTGATGGCACCCAATATGCAATAATCAGCAAACATGATTAGCCAAAGGCCATATACTTTAGCCTGGACTGTGGAAAAATAGATTCCAAACAGTAAAGGGCAAGCACAGATCACTGGGGTACACCAATGGTGACAACTCTACTGATAGAGGTTTATTCACCAACTTTCACAGTATGTGTTCTGTCAGTGAGACAATTGGTTAACCATCTAGTGATGTAAGGGTTAATCTCCAGCTGGGACAGTTTTTCAGTGATACTTGAGTGGGTAGTTGTGTCAAAACCCTGGCCAGACCAAGACAGGCAGTATGCACTGTCTTACCTTCATCCAGAACTTTCACACAGAATCAATGGGCTATGACAACTGCGCTGATCACCTATAGCATGACTCAGAACATACATCTATCTGACACAGTTGGATACACACTTCAGCACACCCTCCACACAGACTATGTCCCCGTAGAAGGTTGTACAACAACATGCATCCCTCTGGGGGGGGGGGGGCAGCACTTGATGCATGCATGTATAGATACATCTTGACTCTCCTCATCTGTGAGGTAGACCAACATGTCATCATGGACCTTTACTAAATGGACACTAGTAATATCTGAGCTGTGTGTAAAAGACCTTTATGAGTTGTTAATGCTACATCTATGTCTGTTACATCTGTTAGATGTCCTCAAAGAGGTCATCAAGAACATGCATAATGATGGCCCCATCATCCTGTGGAACTTGATCAGACCAAGGCATTTGACAAAAATCCACACTGATGTAATAACTCAGCACTGTCAGAGTGGCCATAAACACTTATATCACCAAGTGGGTAGATCACCAGATCACATATGTGGCATCTAAATATGTTGAAATGTGTGCAGTGACCTATATCTGGTGAACAGTGATCAGGTCCGTACATCAGAGCTATCTGCTAGACCCTTTCCTATCCATTATTTAAGTCACAGACATCAAGAATGACATACACATACTGTGTCCAAATAGTTGTTTGGAGGACTACAGATTGTGGGCACTGGGCAATCATTGATTTCAACTGTGATATTAGTATAATACAGACAATATCAACACACTCCAAAGATTGCTGCCACAGCCATGAAAACACATGAGATGAAAACATGGGGGGGATTTGTTAAATTATGAAAGCAAATGCACAGCCCAATGATAATGTAGACCTCATACCCTATAAGCAGACCAAGTGGAATGTGACCTGTATCCAGGGTAGACAGTATATGGAACATCCACAAGCATGTGGCCACAATGGTGACTACGCCCTTGTATTTAACATGACTACTGAGTATGTGCAGGACATCCACTTCAAAGGCCATAATACCTCCATAGTTCACATCCTTCATCATGCCAATGACAGAGTACAATGCACCCTTTTTCATGTACCTCCCTACACATCTTCCAGTGATGTGTAACTGAAGTGTGCCATCTTTGCCACACTGAATTCCCACACATTTTATTGGCCATACCTAGATATTGTTTTTGTTGCATAAACATTACTGTCTGATGGTGCAGAACCCCATCAAGGTGTTACTCAGATGCATGTGTGATACCTGTTCCGGTGATGCACACAGTACATGCATAGCTGTTTGACAACATTGATGGCATGGGTTACATTTGTGAAAGTGTGGATTGAACCGCATTTATGCCATGCATACCAGTCAACTAGCTTGGATTTATCATTAGGTTATGTACAGGTATAGGAGTGGCCCACCTAACACCTCCAGCAGATGTTACAGTGTCAGGACGGTGTGCTTGATTACTCTCGTAGATTGCTGAAATGTCATGATAGCTGTACAAGTGTGTTCATGCAGAACAATCTATGACCACTCAGAATCACATATATTATGTCAGAGACATGGTATTACTGGTGGTATTATTCTTATATTGTCCATGATTGTGCATGCTTCTGTTTACTGTTGTTCATGAGCCTGTAACTGCGTTCTACTTGTTGGAGACCTCTGATGATATCACAGTCATATTCTGGAAAATCACTTTGCACAGCTTCACAATATACCCCCAACCCCAATTGTACCATGTCAATATGTGATTAGTGTTCATGCTACAACTGTCTTTCATTTACATGCCCTCATCTATTGGTATATTACAATGTTTCACCTGAACTCTTTCCTCTGTGTTCCTTCCTACAGTTCATCTGCGTGTCCCTACTCAATACACACATTTCCCCTGACTGTTTATTTTAAATGGCATTCCATGTCCCATTACAGATCATTTACACAACTTTTGTTCAGAATGCCTGAAATGGGATTCCACAATACTCTGCACTGCATACAATGTGCTGTAATGTGTTTGGACCATATACATTGCTATATTATTAACTCTGGTAATCATTGTGGCATTGTGAGCAATCAATCCCATGACCTAGTTTGCCTGCAGCTAAACAGGTCTATATGTCTGCTGGTATCCATGGTGCTTTAAAAGATTTCCTGGCTGGCAATGCTGTTGCCAGCCAGAAAACCACGCTTGTTTACATTTAAACATGGTGTGTGGCATGAATATGTAATTAGTGATGCTGCTCACTGCACAAACATGTAAAGTCCATGTAGGTTTAGCGTGAAGTCTACATGGAGTTTATTGAATCCCAGTGAGTACTTATTAAATTTATAATACTTTGTAAACAATTTACAATATATCAGTAATGACTCAAGTTACACATATGCTATCAGCAGCATGTTGCTCATCCACCTGATATCTTTCATATGAGGCTAAGCAAGTCTGTCTGTGCTACTTGGTAAAAGCTACTTTACAAAAACATGAAATTTATTTATTTATTTTCCCCCATAATCTTTATTTATCTTATACAATAAAACACATCTTTACAATAAAGGTTGACATTAACAGTAACCTACCAGACTAGTTAATGACAAAGTAACCACAAATAACTATATTACATATATTTACAGAAGTGTCATTCACCTTAATAAACAGAAAAAAAACAACAAAACAAAAATATCTGTGAGATTTTGCAGGGATGCTAAACGTCTACTTATTTCAAAAATACATTAATAATTCTTTCTCTAGATTTACTGATCTCTTTTCTGTCTCTTAACTGTGGTTCTTCAATCGCATCCCTACAAAACATGAGATTTATGATAATATAAATATATATTATATCAACATCATTTAATATCTCTTTACCTGCACTAAACAGAGATCAGATATTAATACAGTTGAGTTTGCCATTGTGTACACTTTACTTTTATTTAGTATTTAGCATGATTTTGGAATTATTAATGCAAATATGAGCAAGCAGTGCTTGACACCTAGAGGCATCAGTAGGATGTAACTGCAGAAACATCTGGAGGCATCACTTTGCCATAAAGTGTTAATCATGCAGTATCTTTTGTGGAGCAAATTGGTTCAACCAGACTAATAGCTAAGTCAACTAGTACCTTGGGGAGTTCCTAAACTGGTGTCATCCCAACCCAGAGATGAGGACCAAAAAAAAGTCCTCTTGCACACTGAAACGGAAAGAATCACAAGTTGTGGACAAAAAAACAAAAAAAACAAACATGTCCTCATAACTCTATAACTGTAACAAAGATCTTCTACTAGCTCCCTCCTAGTTAACATCTAAGACATTTATTTAAACAGTCATGGTCAGTGTACCAGCACTGCACTTGAGAATGATCTGCATATCTTTTGAAGTGCTGATCATGCTTCCTAACTGATTGTGCCTGATGTAGCTGCTTCCTTTGCCCCATATGGCTACAGGAGTGAGATTATCTGATTTCTTCTGGGCTCATTGAAGGTCTGGTCATTTCCACCTTTTACATGCATTCGCTCTGCTGGATATATACCACCTTTGTGCTCTTCATGTGAAAAGAAACAGATGAAGGAGTTTTAAACTGGATAAAAATGAAGTTTGATTATATCTAAACAGCATGTTTTTTTTTTTTTTTTTTTAAGAAAACTATGATGCTAGCTGTGTTATAGCATACCATTAGGTTGGTGACCTTCTGCATCATTCACAGTCTTTTTCAATATTTTTGCATCATCATTACTTCATTTTATAGAACTCTTGTTAAAACTAAATGACATAATCTGTTTCACTAATGGCATGGATTAACTGCAGTCTTCATGCATAACTTCAGAAATGTTAATTCCCTTTGTAACTTAATACATGGTATCTGCCAATGAAGTCTTTGAGCCATCAGCTTGAAAGTCTATAAAGATATCAGTTTTTAAGAAAAAAATTGTCTGATAGTGTAGGAAACTATCCTCCATCTGAGGTGGGTAAGAAACTGACATTATGTGTCTCAGACAGGTATATCCATAGCCTTAAGCAGCATTTCACCTTTGACTAGGACGATACCTCAATACAAACAAATAATGATTGACTTCAACAATTGGTTTAGTTTCTGGTGTCATTCAAAGGGGATCCAGTATCCGTCCTCCTGGGGTGACCTTGATGCTTTGCCAGAGATGGTCTTCATCTTTCATCCCTGGAATTTCAGTTACTGGCTAAGGCTCTTGCTACCCCCATAGTGCCTTTTTTTAGGCAATGTCACAATAACAAAATTTCTGATGTAAAAATATCCTTTAAAAGCAACTTCAAGGTTATGCTGCTAAACGCTATGAGTTTAAACCAGAAACTGCACTCACTGGAAGTAATCCTAACCTTAGAAGATGCTGACATTTGTGCAGTCACCAAGACCTGGTTTAAGGCTGCAGGGAGCATCCCAGCTATACCAGGTTACATTTCCTTCCAAATGTTCAGACCACAAACTGAAGGCATGTGAACTAAAGGAGGTGGTGTCTCAATATTAATTAAAGATAAATACACCTCTATATTGGTGAAACAGCATGATTCCCCTGAATTACTGCAGGTACAACTGACTGTAGGTAAGACCCCGCTTCAGCTCATTGCCAGCTATAGGACCCCCTCCATGAATCAGGACATCCACTCAGCCTACTTGGATCTACTTGAATCAATCAAGATAAAACCAAACACCCTCATTTTGAATTACTTTAATTACTCATCCATTGACTGGGTAAATTATACGTGTTCTAACTCACTTGCCCAAGGGTTCTTGGACTTCATTAACTCCAATGCCCTAGACCAGCTGGTTGACAGACCCACAAGGGGCTCAAACATCCTGCATCTGGTGCTTACCAACATGAGGTACTGCTGCACCACCTCCAGTGTGTGACCATCCATAGTGAGATCTGACCAGAATTCAGTCTCACTAAAAGTAACTATAACACAAGACACCCCTTAGCTACAATTTAAAGCCAATTACAACCTCTTACATGACAGCATAAATAGCTTCATAGTCCCTCCCCCCACTGATGGAACAGACATATATACTGAGTTATGCACCAATTATTTATATAAGCACCCGTACAACTGCATTTCCTCTGCCATACCTGATAGAACCAAAGCAAGATCTTCAAGGAAAAATAAACCTGGCTGGTGGACAACTGCCATTAATAGATAATACAATAAGAGAAGGAAATTGCTGTCTAAGAGTAGAAAGGAACAGTCTCAAAACCAGAAACACTCATTCCTCAACTTAAACCAGCAAATAAGACTCCTAGTGAAGTCCTCCAAAGCTAACTATGAATCCAAATTAGCTTCCCTAACTAAGGATACTAAGGATAACCTCAAGGTGTTCTTTAGTTACATCTGTAACCTCAAAGGTAAGGCCCAGATTTGCGCTGAACTCATAGTTAATGGTACTACATATACAGAACCTATGGATATAGCAAACCTGCTAGCTGACAGGTTCAGTGAAAACTTCGCTCGCTAATTCCCACTACATATACCCCAAAGCATCTCAAATACCTGTTCCCCAACAAGTATCTCCAAGGAGGAGGTCTTAAATGCCCTCTCCAAGGCCAAAAACACAGCCTCTATGGGAACAGAAAACATTCTGGGCTGTATTCCAGATGGGTTAAAACAGGAATTAGTATCACCCATGGACACGCTTTAAAATCAGAGCCTAAGCACTGGCTTCATTCCAGTGGAATGGAAAACAGCTAGTGTTGTCCCTTTGCACAAAATGGATGCATCCACAGACCCCAGGAACTATAGACCCATAAACCTGACCAGCTTTATCTACGCGGCCATGGACTGAATCATTATGAACCTTATTGACAAATATGTAGGAAATTTCCAAACACTTGACCCCATGCAGTTTGGTTTTGTCAAGGGGAGAGCATACATGTTAAACCTGGTAGACTTCTTTGAGACAGTCTTCAAAGCCCTAGATGAGGGCAAATCTGTGCATACAGCCTACCCAGACTTAGCCAAGGCCATTGACACAATCCCTCACTTAGGCATCATTGAAAAACTCACTCAGCTGAGTATCAACCCATAGATTGTCAGGTGGGTTGCAAACTAGCTCACTGATAGAACTCATATGGTGAAAATAGGGGACTCCACCTCCACCAGCAGACCCGTAACCAGTGGTGTTCCACAGGGATTGAGTCTAGGACCTCTACTGTTCGGAATCTGCTTCTCCAAAGTACATGCTAAAACTAAAGAACTGTGGCTGACAAAGTTTGCTGAAGACTACAAACTGAGAACAGTCATTGAAACCCCTAGTGATGTCAACATCCTGCAAGAAGGTCCTACGCAGACTAATGACTGGTGCCAAAGTCATGGTCTTAAGCTTAATGCAAAACAATGCATTATCATCCCTTTTGGCAAAGTGATGTTCCTGCATACTACCACATCAAAAGCAATACCTTAAGCACACAGTCAGTGGTCAGAGATCTGGGCACAGGTCGACAGCAACCTTAACTTCAAACACCATATCTCCACAGTGCTAAGAAGGGCATTTTATGTTGCTCATCTCACAAGTAAGGGCATTGCCTCCAGAAAAAAAAGAGGTTTTAACCCCCCTGTACTCTTCCCTTTCAGGCCAGTAATAAAGTACAATGCTCCCTGTGGTATGTTTCTTTCTAAACACCTGCAACAATTGGAGAGATGACAAAGGTTCCTTACAAAGAAAAGCCAGGGTCTTCAAGATCTTTCTTATGTGGACACACTGAAATCATTGTCACTTTACTCAGTGTTGTACAGATTGATCAGAGGCAACCTGTGCCTTGCATACAGAGTGATTGTTGACCCAGCTTTAATGGAAATGCTGCACATTCACAAGTCAAATGGGACATGGGTCACTCACTCAAAGGACTTTAACCTGGCATGTGACATCAACAGAACTTGCTGGAGAGACAGATTTGCCTCACACAGGTTGCCCCACCTTTGGAAGACGCTTCCTATTCATGTTAAACAAAGCCCCTCATTCGCCCTATTTAAGTGTAATTTGGACAAATGGATGGGTAACCAGAAATTCACCCTGAGGTTTCCACTGTGCCCCTCTTGGACAGGGGCAATAAGTGCTGATTCTAGTGTCTGCTGAACCATACAACCTTGGGAACATGGGTTGAACTTGGCTAGGCTTGTAAGGGCCCTGGGGCCATTAGCCTAGCAACCTTTTATGATCCTATGATCCTATAGTTTTCTGCTTGTGCTATGTATAGGAGCCTTAACTGTGTTACTCTGCAATTCCTCTTCAAATTGGGTAATCTCAATCTGCCTTGTTCTATTGGAAGAATCAGCATATTCCACTTGACTCTTGCTGTCTTCCCCTCCCAGATAAAATCCATCAGCTCTTTATTAATTGCTATCCCCAATTTCACCTCTGGTTGATAAAAATATACATGACCTGTGTATAAGACTAAAAGGGCTAAAAACATTTTAACTGCTTGTATTTTACTATCAATATCCATATAATAGAGATTCCATTTTCTCAGTTTTTGTATTATCTTTTGTTTAGTCTCTTCCCACATATCATTAGCTGCCACATCAGAATTATTTTTAATCCATATTCCTAAATACTTCATTTTATCATGTCCCCATAAATATGGATATTGCTGAATCAATTCATGTTTGAGTACATAATTTACCACTATTGCCTTTGTCTTAGCTTCATTAATTTTGTATCCCAAAAAGATTTGAAACTGTCTCATAATGTTCCACAACACTGTAATGTCCCTTTCTGGTTTTGTCAAATATAAAATAATGTCAAAAACCATGACAAGGTGCCAAAAAATCAGCAGTAAAAAGTCCAAGGTACCCAAAGAAGGGAAATCCAGCCACAAAACAAATAAAAATTTATTGCAATGAACCAAACCACATTAACATTTCTTAACAAACTCCGCAAATATGTTTTCATTCAAAGTACTTCATCAGATGCAGATTCTGTGCCAGGAATGGTGGGACAGTCTCTTCAAGCACTGGAGATTATTCTCTACAATAGCCTCCTGGATGCATAATGGAATCCAAGTTCTTTGTTTGTTATTAGCTTGAAGAGAATTTTTCAATATACAAACTTCCAAAAGCCCAAAGACAAAGATGGCTGACTGCTCATGTAATGTAAAAAAGAAACATTAATGTGGTTTGGTTCATTGGAATAAAGCTGTTTTTATTCGGTTTGTGGCTGGATTTCCCTTCTTTAGGTACCTTAGACTTTTTACAAATATAAAATAATATCATCTGCAAATAGACAGCTTTTCTTGTCTACCATACCAATTATATCCTTGAATTTATGAATCCCTTATTTACTTTGCCAATGGTTCTAAATATAATGCAAATAACAAATGAGAGAGAGGACACTCCTACCTGGCTCCTCTGATGAAGCAGAAATTATCAGAGAGGACCCCACCCACTTTAATTTTTGCCTCTGAATCCTCATATATCCTCCTAATCAAACTTATAATTTTATCAGGGAATGCACATGCTTCCATTGCCCTGCTCATAAAGTTCCAGCTTACTCTGTCAAATGCTTTCTCTGCATCAAGACCCACCAAAGACAGTGGTATTTTCTTACATTCTACTTTCTTCTGGATCATCAGTGTTCTGTTATTGCTGTCAAATATTTGCCTACCCTCCAAAAAACTACACTGATCCATATCTATCAATTTTGGCAAGACTTTTCCATTCTTTTAGCTATTATAGACATAAGCACATTATAATCATGGTACAGTATAGACATGGGCCTGTATGAATCTGGATCTGATGGATCTTTACCCTCTTTAGATATTAAAGCTACCAGTGCTTTCTTCCAGGATAAAAAATCCACGAACAGAAAGCAGTGAAAAGAGAACCAAACAGCAATAGCGTACAACTAATTTAATTTCCGCTTTCGTCACTCGACTTCCTCAGAATGCACCAAAACAAGACAAATTCAACACTTAAATACCATAATACAAATCAATTATAAAAACATGCAATTAATTAAAAAACAAATCATACACTTATTTTAATAATAACCTGATATTGTTATCTTTGTTAATGTACAATTTCTGATATTTTAAAAAACACTTAATATTAATGGCATCGTTGATGCCAGGAAATTTGTCAGAATTTAATCTGACCTGCCATGTAGTTTCACGTTGCTCAAGATAATTTTTAAAATCACCCTTTCTCAAATCAGGATGCACAGTTTCTAATACAGAAAATAAGATTTTTTTAAAACAAGGACAAATTACCGAATGTTTAAAAAGAGCATTGTTGTCGTCTCTAGTTTTAATACTGTAGAGGTGTTCTCTAATCCTGGTTTTAAGGCTACGTGTGGTCATGCCGACGTAAAAAGCCGGACATGTTGAACATAAAGCAATGTAAACCACTCCGGTGGAATTACAATCGACGTAGCCTTCAACCTTAAATGTTCTTTTAATGGTTTCAACTAGTATATAGGGACCCTCTGAAATATATCTGCACATATTGCAGGAATGACATCTGTGCATACCTGTTTTACAAGTGGGTGCATGACTACACACTCTGTTGTCGAACTCCAATATCTTTTTCAAATTATTGTGTTTCTTAAACACAAAAGCTGGACAATCACCTAAAACTTGTTGAATGTCCTTATTACCACTAATAATCTTCCAATTGTTGGCAATAACTCTTTTAATCTGCCCTCCATCTATACTCATGTCTAGTGAACATAAAATATCTTTCCCTGCTTTGCCTCTTGATTGTACTATGTCTTTTTTTGAAACAAAAGATAGTGGATAATCCAATAAAGGTTTAAAAGACAAAAGACGTTTGCTCAAAATCTCATCTTTAGTAATATTCAAATCATGGTCATGATAACCCCTTTTGGTAAATAAAGAAACTATTGTACCAAACTCGTTAATCAGGTCACTGTACTTGCTAGTCATTCGACAAGCCCTAATAAGTTGACCTCTAGGGATATTATTAACAATGTGTTTTGGATGGTTACTGAGAACGTGCAAGTAACCATTAGTGAAGGTCTCTTTGCGAAAAATCTTACTGTGGAGCCGTGATTCAACAGCATCCCAATACAAAGCAACGTCTAAAAAATTAATGAATGTTCCAAAACTACCTTTTGTAAACTTCCAGGATGTTGGTATGTGTTCTCCACTTAAAATACTGTTAAACAAAACTTTCCAGATCTTTGACAGTTTCTCCCTCCTAGCTTCCAAACTTCCACATGAATACCATCTATTCCTGGGGATTTCCTGTAGATTGGTTATATGTTACCATTTTTATCTCAACTCCTCCTATCCTGTTAGTAATTGAGTCTCCCCTACCTCTAACCTTGGCATATTTAATTCTTCCATGAACATTTCCATTTGTACCTTTTCTTGATTTCCATATTTCTCTGCTTTATACAGACTTTCATAGAACTTCTGAAATATTTCTAATACTTCTACACAATCTCTTGTTGCCTTCCTTGTTATAGGCTCCATAAGCTTGGTGACAGCCCTTTCTACTTTCTGTTGTCTGAGTCGTGCTGCTAACAGTTTTTGAAAAAACAGTTGCTTAACAGCAATCTTTCTAAACTCATGCATATCATTGAGGCAATCCCTTATTTTTTGTTTAGCATTCTGCAGTTGCTCCTCTTGTTGTTCTGTGGAAGTCCCTCTATTTTGCAATACTTTGACATTTCAGTCCCTCTAAATAATTCTTTTTAATTCTTAACCATATCTCCCTTTTTCTTTTTATTTCCACTTAAATTTTATCCCCCTCCCTAAGTATATTTTCAGAAGAAATTTCTATCTTCTCTAATAGCTCCTGAATAATTTCCATTACCCATTCCTTAAATTCTTCTCTTTTCAACAGATAGGTGGGAAAGCTCCAGTGTCTCATTTTTACTTCATTACCCTGTGTTTTTATTTTAGTTATTATTGGCGCATGATCTGAAATAGTTATTGGGTGCATATCAAGACCTTCAGTTAAATGCATATGTTCCTGTGAAATGTAAATTCTGTCTAGCCTATCCCAGTTTTTGTATCTTAGGTAATAATATATAAATTCACTCCAAACTGCTAGTACTGAATTTGCATATTCTATGCCAAATATGTTCATAAATCTCTTTGAAAACATACCCTCCTTTGTCATATTTTCTCTTCAGGACCCTCAGATACATCTTCAATGTTGCAAATCAAATTCCAGTCCCCACCCACAAGTAATATTCCTTGCTGAAAGCTTATTATTTCTACCATAATTTCTTAGGCTCCAGTGGAATATGAGTACATGTCAGTGTAATCCTTCTCCCTTGCCAGTAGCCCTTTCGTACTAGAAATCTACCATTATTGTCTTTTTATCCTCTTCTATCACTATTGGAGTTCCCCTTGTAATTAATATAAGTGCTTCTCTCTTCTTTGCCTCAGGTATTCCCCTGAATAACCATCCTGAGAACCTTTCTTTATCAAATTCATGTGTTTGATTATTTCCAAGTGTATCTCTTTCTTTTTTTGTATTTATCTGTGAGACCATTCAGATTTAAAGACATTACAGAAAGCATCATATTATTGAAAAGTTATTCCCACCTTTTATGCATAACAACTTTTTTGTTAAATGTGTACTTCCAGCTTTTGTGTTTCATGCATGTTAGGCAGGTTAATCTTTTATACAGTTGTTTCTTGTCATCTCTGTTTGTACATATGTCACATCTTACAAAACTTTTTGTTTTATTGAAAGCCTTCAAACAAAAATACAAACACACCCCAATACTCCCCTAAAACCTATTAACTTAATAATAATGCACAAAATTATGTAGATCTTCAAATACTGAAGTTTTACCCTCCTAATATGGACAAATGTTCCAGACTGACAGCTACACACATAGACGTAGACTTGAGATAACCTAAAAGAAAGGTTATCCATGCTAAGGCGCATGGCACAGCCTGTGTTTCTATTAACTGCTGTCTGGATTTGCCTTATCTTTATATCTCCCTCAACTGGGAAAACATTTGAATGCTTTCAGAAAACCTTTTCTCCAAGTCATTTCTCATTATCAGATTGTCTGCTAGAAACATGTGAACTCTACACAAAACTGCAAGTATACTTTTGTTTACTAGGAAAAAAAATCCTTATAATATTCAATATTCTTTTTCGTTTACTTGCTTTCTCTTAAAACTTGTTACTAGATTAAGCTAATGGCTGTATCCCAGTCATTCTGCTATGTAACTGGTGTTTCAGCTATATGGTGGTTCTGAATGCCCATGACTTATTTATTTTTAAGTCAATTAATAGAAAAATTCCGGCCAATAAAGTCAAACCCCACTAGCTGTGGACATACATGTTTCAGTCTTGTTATGACATCATCAGTACAGCATACGTGGTATGCAAGAATAAGAAAAAGCGCACTAATTTTTCTTTTGTCATGCTCTTTTAACCAGATTTTTCTTTTAGTTTCATAGGTAGCTACTAGGGTATTGGCCCTAGGGCGTATATAAGCCTAGCCAAAAAGGTACCCTGGCTTTCACCACCCAAGGAAATTATTTTCCTGTGCCTTTGTCGAGCAGAACCACAGACGTGATCCCCAGGGTGAATTTCCTATCTCCCATCCAGTCATCAAGATTTTTCTTGAAGAGTACTAATGAGGAGCTTTGTTTGATATAGATAGGTAGTTTGTTTCAGAGTATGGGAAGTCTCTGGGACAGGAATCTATCCCTCCAGCATGTTCTGTTTATTGTGGTGAAAAGGTATAGGTTCCTAGAGCATTTAGCTAAGAGGGATTGGGATTTCTTTAAGTGGAGCACATCCAACAGCTCTGGGTTTGACATAGCTTTGTATGTTAGGCAGGATGGAGTAAAGCTGGAAACGGTCTGTGTAGGGCATCTGTTTGAGACTGTTAATCCTCTTTGTAGGGTATTTCAGCAGCCTTTCTAGTTGTTGTAGATGTCTTGTGAGGTACATGCCAAAAGGGACATTGTACTCTATAATGGATCTAATGAGTGATGAGTAGAGAGGAACAATGACCTCTTTTTTCCTAGATGAGAAACCTTTTGTGATGAGGTGTGCCACATAGAAGGATTTACTGACTAATGTGGTGATGTGATTATCAAAGGAGAGACTACTGTCCACCTGTGTCCCAAGGCACATTTTGGCATTGAGCTTGAGGCCATGGCTTTGACACCAGGCATCTGTCTCAGTCCACATTGTTAGGAGTTTTGATTATGGCTCCTAGTTTTCAGTCATCTGTGAACTTCATTAGCCAAAGACCTTCTGCCTGTACTTCTGAGAAGTAGACACCAAACAGGAGAGGACCCAGGACTGAACCCTGTGGTACTCCACTTGGCACTGGTCTGCAGTCGGTATTTGGAGTCTGCTACTTTCACAGTGTGGGTTCTGTCAGTGAGCCAGTTGGCAACTCATCTTATGCCATAGGGTTTATACCTAGTTTAGTGAGTTTATCTATAATTCCAGAGTGGGGGGATGGTGTTGAAAGCCTTGGCAAGATCTAGATAGGCTGTGTGAACCACCTTACCCTCATCTACGGCTTTGGTGAGCACTTCAAAGAAGTCTATCAGGTTTAGGAGACATGATATGCCTTTTACAAACCCGAACTGGGTGGGGTCCAGAGTTTGGAGGTTATGAATGTCATTGTTTATAAGTTCCATGATGATACATTCCATAGCCTTGCAGACCAGGCTAGTCAGGCTAATGGGGCGGTAGTTCCCGGGGTCCACGGTGGCTCCCCCTTTGTGGAGTGGGATAACCATCACTGTGCACCATTCAATGGGCACAAAGCCAGAGGTAAGGCTATGATTGAACATGGTGCTTAGGTGGGGTGCCAGTTCATTCTGCAGTTCATGTAGAATGCAGCCTGGGATGTTGTCAGGTCCCATGGATGCTGTGTTCTTGGCTTTGGAGAGTGTGGTTTTTACCTGTGCAGCCATGATTACAGGAACTTTGCATTCTTCTGGTATAGAGATGGGCCCTTTAGGGGGTGGGCGGGGGGTAAAGTTAGCACTGAACCTATCTGCCAGGATGTTGGCAATATCAGTTGGTTCTTTATATTTAGTGCCATTGTGCTGTAAGTCAGAGCAGATATGAGTGTTGCCATTGAAATTCTTGACATAGCTATAGAATACTTTGTGGTTGTCTTTAGAATCAGTGGTGATTTTGTTTTCATAACTAGCTTTGGAGGATTTTATGAGGGATCTCAGCTTTTTACTGAGGCTGACCAGGAAGTTTATGCAATCATGGGATTTTACTCTTTTTTGCAACAGTGTCTTTCTTCTGTTGTAGAGTTTGTTTATGGCAGGGGACCATCATATTGGCTTCCTTTTTTTGGAGAATAGCATCTTGGTTCTGTTAGGGATTGCATGGTCCATGCAGTGGTGTAAGTGCTTATAAAGTGCATTTGTGTAGGATTCAGCAGTCGTACTTCTATTTTCCATCTGCATGGGTGTTATGAAGTTTGCCACTTCTGTCTTTAGAAGCATGAAGTTGGCTTTGGAGAAACATTTTACAGTGGTTTCCCTAATGGGGGGTGGGGGCAGGATGTGGAGGTCTAGAGTGATTAGCTTCTGGTCAGATCTGACCAATGTGGAATAGACCTCTGGTGTGGAACACTGGTTGCCCATGTTGGTAATGACCAGGTCTAGGATATTGATGCCCCTGGTGGGAGTGTGGATAAGTTGATCCAAGGCATTGGAATTTATGAATTCCAGAAAACGTTGAGCAAAAGAATTTGGTATATGAGTAGTTTTCCCAGTTAATGGTGGGGTAGTTGAAATCATCCATTATTAGGGTATTAGGTTGTACCCTAATGTTTTCCAGTGTATCAAGAAATGAGGAGTGGGAATCCTGGGGCATGGTGGGGGATCTGTAGCAAGCTACAATTTAGATTGAAGTCTTGCCCAGAGTTAGTTGCACTTGGATAATCTCAGATGCATTATGCTGAGCAACTAGCCTGGAGGTGTGAATATCCTTAATGAATATAGACACACCTCCACCTTTAGTGTTTTGGTCCAGGTTAGGGGGCCGAAAGGTGTGGTATGAATTCTAGCCTGGTAATGCAGGGGTTCTCTATGGAGCCTTGAACCATGTCTCTGTCACTGCACAGATGTCAATGATCTCCATTTTAAGGAGTGCCTCGAGTGAGTGCATTTTGAGGTTTAGACTTCTAGCATTGAGTAGCATTACACTCAGATTTTGCTTGCTTGTACCTGTTATGGTGGCGAGATTGTCATTTGAACCTTGCCTAAAAAAGGCATTATAGGGGTGGCAAGAGCCTTAGCCAGTATCCAGAATCCCAAGGGTGACAGGTGCAGGCCATCTCTGGCAAAGCATCGTGGTCTGCTGATTATGTCATCCCAGACAGACAGATACTGGATCCCCTTAGAATGACATCAGTAGCTTAGCCAATTGTTGAAGTTAATCATTTTGTCCTTGTACTGTGGTATCATTCTGGGTGATGGCAGGATGCTACTCAGGGCTAGGGTCATACCTGCCTGGGCTACAAGATCAGATAGCTCCTCCATGTCTCTTTTCATGTAGTCCAGGGAGGTATGTCTCAGGTCATTCACACCAATATGGACAATGACAGAGTCATATATGTACTTGTTGTGGAGTGACCTGAGTGTGTGCATTATGTGGCAGATCCTGGCCCCAGACAGGCAGCTGACAGTAACTTTCTCCTTGTTTAGCCTTCTTAAATGAAACACTGATTAAGTATATCAACTCAAACAATAAAAGGCTGAAAAAAAATGGACAAAAGTTTTGTTTTTTTTTTTTTACATTGCAGTGCCTACTTTTCTTAAAACTAAACAAGGTAAACAAGGAGAAAGAGAGAAGAGAGAAAGAAAAAAAGAAAAAAAGCAGGAGCACTTATTTACATTAGTATCCCTATTACACTTAAAAATAACTGAGAAAATTTTACTATATAACATGCAATGAAAACCATGCACCATTAAAATAGTACTATTAGGCAAAATGTTGTTTTACCTATGGTTATCTTTCTCCCTCCTCTTTCCCTCTCCTGAGTATTTTTCTGAACATTAATGACATGAAGTAGATCATATGCTTTAGAGTCCCCTACAAGTATAACAAAGCCCAAGAAAGTCCAATATTTCCAAATTCTCTCGTTCTATTCCTGTCTCTGCTTAGTTTCCAATGCACTCTTGATTCTTTTAGTTGACTCTTGTGTTTTTTCCTTCTCTCAAACATTTTCCATTGAAACACTGGCAAAGGTTTCACTGGTGCAGTCTCTCTATGGTCTTTATTACCAGAAGAACAAGAAGCAGAATCTCCTTCTGTTTCTCAGCTCACTTTTTGTTGAACAAACTTTTGTATTTCTTGATTAGCATGTACTTCATCAAAAAATGATTTTGTTCCTCCAGGGAAAATATTTTGAAGATAGCTTGGTATAACAGTTTGACTCTCAAGCCTACTTTTTGACATTCCAGGAATAATGGTATACATTTACTCATCTTCTGCCTGGTGTAGAATGAGTCGTCATTCTCCACAAACACTCTACTGTCCTCCAATTTTAGTACTTTGCCCTTCCTCCACAGTTTTGTCAGAATCAACTCCTTCTGCTGGTAAGGTTGCATCTTTACTATTAAAGGTCTAGGTTGTTTTCTCATCACCATTTTTGGAGCATACACACAATGTGCCCTTTCAATTAATAATGCCTGTTATGGAATACCAGTACAGTTGCTTATTTGTGGTTTCATAAAATGAATGTAGTCTGTTCCTTCCAGCTTCTCTGGTATAGCAGAAAATCTCAGGTTTTCCCTACATGCTCTGTCCTCTAATTCTAATATTTTTTAAACATCTCTTCTTGTGCAGTCTCGTATTTAGACAGCCTTTTCTTCATTTTAATCTCTGAGGTTTGCAGTTTTATCACCTTATCTGAATATCTGTTTAATGCTTCTTCCATTTTTTCCAGCCTTTTATTGCCTGAGTTGATATACTCCATCAGTGTTTCATTTATTTTAGTCAGGTCTGTGTGCAGTTGCCCTATACTTTCTTCTATGTTAGTGGAAGTCATTTCTGGAGCTTACACTCCTTTTTGCTGAACAGCTGCAGTACTTTCCCCAGTCAGTGTTTTTTGTTACCTTTTGTAGCTGATTTTCCTTCAGGACCTCTGTATTTCATTTTTTGTGGCATCCAGGCAGTACACTTACTAGCCAGTTAATGAAATTTACCCAGACATCTATGTCCACTGGCTTTACCTGCTAAGTTTCTGTTTTCACACTGGGAAAGCTGGAATCAAGCTGTTACTTAATGTGCAGCCATCTTGGAGGTCTTAGCATGACCTGCCCTTGATGAGTCCAAACTGAAACAAGTCCAGTGTTTAGAGGTTCCTTATTTCCTAATTAATTCCACGATAAGTGTTTCCATGGCTTTGAAAAAGAGGATGGTCAGACTTATGGGTCTATAAATGCCTGAGTCTGTGGAAGGTCCTCTCTAATGCAGGGCAATGACTGTAGCTGTTCTGTATTCACTTGGTATAAAATCTGTATGGCGGCTGAGATTGAACAGTGTTGTTAGGGATTTGGCTAAATCATGCTTCATGTTATTTAAGATGGATCGTGTTATTTAAGATGCATCCAGGGATATTGTTAGGACCCATCAATGCAGTATTTTTAATTTTGGTAGCACCTTTAGGACTTGGTTTTGTGTGATAGCTAGAGGTGAGCTATTTTTAGGTATAATGTGAAGGACAGACAGAGGGGAGACAGTGTTAAAGTTAGGGCTAAATTTATTGGCCAGTAGGGTCACTATATCTTCAGCCTCAATGTAGGTGACATTGCTCCCAAGCAGCTCACCGCACTGCTGAATAGTGATTTTGAGATTATGATCATAACTAAACATGACTTGTAATTGTCTTTGGCTTGGGTGCCTATTTTAGCCTTAAACTTGACTTTGGTGGTGTGACGCCCGTGCCCTGGCCCAGCAATCAAGGAGCCTCAATCCTCACCACTGACACCAGAGAGGGTGAATCCTAGAAGAGGAAAGGATAACTCATACACACAGTAAAGTGCAATTTCCCTTAACAGCACACAGAGATCACAGTCAGTCTGAGGCTGGTTGCTCCCTTGCTCTCCAGGTCCCCAATAAGACTTCCTACTGGCACAACTATAGGGTCCAGATCTCAGTCTAGCTGGCAAGCTAACCTCCAGTACCCTCTCTGTCCAACCAGTGCATTATGTCCCTGCCCACATAGCTGACACACACCCACACTTTGAGATAAGTATTTATACAACTTCACAGACACTCCTGAGAAAGGCTGACACAGATTCTCTAGCTGTGCCCCTTTACACAGACTATACGGTAGTAATTTCTGCCACCACCAGCTTATATTATCAGTTACCCAAAGGCCCTTGAAAGGGTGTCCAATTATTACTGTGCAATATTAGGTTGTAGGGAGTGGTAGTTTTTTTTCTTTTTTTTGACTGGGTCATTACCATCACTTGATTACAGAACCATTGGTACAGTCTCTTGTTCCATTACCTAAATATACGGTTGGGTAAGATCACCAAAACAACCTCATTAATGTATCATAGGTAGTGCGGCAGTAATGAACAAGTACATTTCATGGCACTACTATAACCATGATTTTGAAAGAAAATAAGATTTACACAGGGTGTTTAACCCATCAACCAATGGTGGCAACACTAACAACAGTACAGAGGGCTTGCAGGTGTAGCCCATCATCATATTCATGTAAAAGAAGGACTGTTTTTGGCAGGTAGTCAAGTTCAAGAAACATAAGAAGGGAGATGAAATCAAAAGGATGAGACATATGTAATACAATTCCAGCATTTATGACACCCTGAGAGATATTATAGGATACCACAGATGAGTTATCATAGCTGTCATGATGGGCATGCTCTTTTGTCTCTCATTTGACCACTTTTTGCTGAACACATTAATTTCTTTGGAGTTTAATGTTTCTGAAATCTGTCACTACACTGCAACACATTGGCTAAAATGGGCTTTTTGAATTTTTGTGTACCCCATGCACCCCTGTACTAAACTGTAGCACAGTGACCCACATCATCAGTCTTGTCCTCATAGTAGTGACAGTCACCATCAGATAGAATTACCTGTTAGTGCTCTGTTAGTATACTGACCTTAGAAATAGTTTTCCCAGTTGCACAGCTTGCAATGCTTCCAGGCTGAGTGTTGTATAAATGTAACAGCCTACCAGCACTGTGCAGAAGTATGTGCTGTCACTGTGTCATGCAGCACAATGGTACAGTTACGTTTACCTTCACCAAAAAAAAGTAACAAACCAATATTTGCTACATGTCCCCACCACGCACCAACCAGTCTTCTTTCACCTGTGTTTCTACAATATCCAGGATCAACCATGGCACATTCACACAGTTTGCTACTGAGCCATCAGGCTAACAACTTAAATATATTTATGTTGAGACCAACGTATTAACAGTGTAGGTACAAACAGCCATGCATGGTTTGCTGGCTCATCATTTCTAACTTGCCATCATGCTGAGACACAAAGAGCTTAACTCATTACAACCTACTGCATCTCCAGGTGTTTCTGCAGTTACCTCTTACTGTGCCTCTAGGCATCAAATATTACTTGTTCATATTAGCATTAATAATTCTAAAACCATGCTATGTACAAGGTATTAGAATAGTTTATGTTGAAGCATACATGATGGCAAACACTTGATTATTGATATTTGACCTCTGTCAGTGAGTATTTGTTTGAACTGTAAGGTAATAACTGCATTTTTAAAGGCTCAAGCCACACCCACTGGGAGTTAAATGTACACAGTCAAAAAAGCTGTACTAGAAGGAATGAGTTAACACTGTGGCTAGAATGAGATATCAGAAATTAGATCATTTTGTACCCTATCATAAATCTCTCAGGATTTAATTACTTTATTCTCATTAGTGTGTTTACATGGGGGGGGGGGTGACCATGAACCAGTATTTTCCAAGATAAGATACTGAAACATTCTTTTTCAGAAGCCACTGGCAAGAGACCTGTGCTAGTTTCACCTATTTCAAAATGCTGCAGCCAGCGTACCTTTTGGGACAACTGGGATAGACATTGGGCCGGATTCACGATGGCTTGCATGGAGTCTACGAGTAGAGTAAGACCCCATGCAGCCATCATGTCCGACGAGCGATCCACAAACAGCCTGTAAGGGCGTGTAAGAGAGCTCCTAACACGTTTCCTACACGGATAGGGCTGTGATATGCAAATTACCTCACTTGCAGCCGAAAGGCATGCAAATGAGGTAAATTAGTGATTCAGGAAGCAGAAACCTGTCCGAGTAGGAGACTTGTTAGCTGCAGAAATGTACTCAGTTGACAAGTGAGTACCGTTCTGCAAATAGCACAATGGAGCCTTGTCAGCTCCAAATAAAGGTTGCATATGGTTGAGGAAGCATGCCAATGGCCAAATATACGGCCATTGAAAAGTTTCCCTGATGCAAAATTAAAATAAAAATATTTTTTTTCACCGATTTCCGATGTTTAAGTGTAGCGCAGCGCCGCGCAAATGGGGTGCACTATAAAAATTAAAATAAGGCAAAAAAAGCCACAAACATGGAAATTATGAAAATTGTCAAATTACAATGTAAGGGAATAGCAGGCTGAAGACAACATGGCCACCGAGTAGGGGTTGCTAAGGGGAGAAGCCCAGTCTAAGACATGTAAACAAGAATTAGTAGGCAATCCTATGTAAATGAGTGTTAGGATAGTGAATCGCACTTTTACATATCAAATGAGCACAGTCAGTGGAATGTAGGAGTAGGATATGGGGAGGAACAGAGTAGGAGATAGGTGACATCACAAGGGGGGTATGTATGAAAGTAGTGCAGCTCATTGGAGGTCAGTGGCATCTGTTAGATGTCAGTTAGACATCATGGAAAGAGGTGTGTCAACAGGTAGGCCAGGGAAAGCCAAGAAATGGAAGGTGTATACTGTGGATAACACCAAAGTTTCTTGCTGAGCGGGTATGCGCACGTGTGCTCACCTGTAAACTTGAGTAAGACAGAGTGCGCGCGTGGAAGCGTGAGTGCGCGCGTTTAAGCCAGAGTAAGCATGTATAAGTCTGTTGGAAGACCTGTAAACTTGTTTGTGCTGGTGTGCACACGTTTTAGCCCGAATAAGCAAGTTTTAGTCCATCTAAGCATGTATGCGCGTGTGTGAGTTGCTGTGAGCGTGTTTGCGCTTGTATGCCCGTCGCTCCCCCTGAGGAAACAGAAAGGAAAAAGGAAGCACAACAAATAGCAGGAAGCTACCAAGTGATACTAGTAGAGCTAGCAGGTGAAAACAACCTGAATCAGGCAATAACACAGGCAGAACACTAGCCTAGCCCAGCCCAACACTTAAAACTCTGCAAACAACAGTGCAGTTTGTATCTCACAAGAGACACTGAAACACTGGAGTATGCTACTAGAAGTGAAAACTGAAAAAGCTTCACTCAGACAGAAAATGCTAGGGGCTGCCATTGCTGTTATAAGACGACATATGCAACATGCTGAGGGTGGTGACAATGCAAATGCTGCCGGACAACCCACAGTGAGGAGACGGAGAAGAGTGTACAGGCCCAGGGTCACCTACCAGGGGTTACATGAGCTGCAGATAGTGGAGCGTTATAGCGTGGACAGAGACCTCCTGCAGCAAATTGTTGAGCTGTACAGGCCACGCGTCACACACAGAACCAACAGAGGGGAACCCATCCCAGTGGAAACCAAGGTATGTGTTGGCCTAAGAATACTAGCGACAGGTACCTTTCAGAGACCAACTGGTGATATGATGGGGATATCACAGGCATCAGCATCCAGGGTACTGCACCAGTTCCTGGATGCCATGTCAGCACATGTCGGTGATCATGTATATTTCCCCAATTCCCGTGAGGTATTGGCCAGCAATATGCATCTCTTCCAGAAAATAGCAGAATACCCTGAGGCAGTGGGTGCAATAGACTGCAATAGGGCCTACATTAACCACAAGGGCTTCCCCTTCATCAACTGCCAGGTCATGTGTGATGCCCAGGGCATAATAATGAATGTGTGTGCTGGCTGCCCTGGAAGCTACCATGATTCCCATATCTGGCATCTGATGCAGCTGTACCAGACATTTGCCAATGGGGACATCCCACATGGTCACTTAGTGGGGGATGCTGGCTAGCACAGGAGCCGTGGCTGATGACACCAATCAGAAACGCACACACACCTGAACAAGAACACCATAATGAGGCACAAGCACAAACACGAAATGTAATCGAGCGTGTGTTTGGGTTGCTCAAGTCACAGTTCCGGTGCCTAGACACATCTGGTGGAGCCTTGCAATACTCACCAACTACATGTACCCAAATTGTCATGGCATGTGCTATGCTACATAATATGATCCTGCAAAAACAGCTGCAACAGGACCAGCATAGGCCTGGGCCAAACAGCCCCCCACCAGTGCCAAGGCCATCACAGGCAGAGCGTAACTCAGAGGAGGAACAACCTGAGCCTGCCCCAGTAGGCAGAAGGAGGCGTGCCCAGTATGCCTTGGCCTTGGCAAAGAGGCAACGCATAGCACATATACAGGCTCAGTAGGAACCCTCGAAATGATACCTCTCTCTGACTCACACATATAGTAAAAGGGATGCCTAACTTGACACTACCTGTTTCCAAACATGTATGGGGAGTGCAGTATGTGCATCCAACATAGACAGCCCTGCAGCACCACCTGAGGCATGATTGCCATGTGTTAAGCAATGTAAGGTAGTGCTAAACAGCATTTACCACCATGTCGTATATGCAAACTTGATGGCATCCTACCCTCACCAAACATGAGGCCACAATATGAAGACAAGATGATCAATTACAACAATTGGCTTAAGTATTGGTGTCAGTGAAAGGGGATTCAATGCCTGTCAGCCTGGGATGAGATGCTCGTCAAGACATGATGCTTTGCTAGGGATGGATTTCACCTATCACCTGTGGCCTATTGGATATTGTCAAAGGCTCTTGTCACCCCCATAGTGTCTTTTCTAGGTAAGGCTCAAAAGACAAACACACCTCCATAGGTATCACAAGGGATAAGAAAGTATAAGTAATGCTACTCAATGCCAGAAGTCTAAACTGCAAGATGCATGCACTCCAAACACTCCTCAGCATGGAGAATGCTGATATCTGTGCAGTAACAGAAACCTGGTTCAAGGCTCCCAAGAGCACCCTAGCATTCACAGGTACACCTCATACCATGCTTTGCAGCTGCAAAACATGGAACAAAGTACAAAAGGAGGGTGAGTATCAATATTTTTCAAAGATACCCACACCCCCAGGTTGGTGGCACAGCATGAAGCATCAGAGACTACCCATGTGTAACCAACAGTGGGTAAAACGGCCTTCCAGTTCATAGCCTGCTACAGACCACCCTCCTAAACCCAGGAACCACACTTGGCCGACTGGAGAACACATGAAAATATGAAGATCTCCCCAAACACCATTATATTGGGTGGCTTCAACTACCCAAACATACACTGGGAGCATTACCCTAGCTCCAACACCCTAGGCCAAAGGTTCCCAGAATTTATAAACCAAAATGCTATGGAACAACTTGCTACCACTCCCACAAGAGGGGAAAACATACTGGACCTGATCATCACCAACATGGGGACTCTATGCCCAAGACCAGAAGTGTATCCCTCACTGGTACGATCACACCAGATAGTAATCTCACTGGATATTCTCATCCCCACCCCAGCCCATGGCCAGAAAACCACAGTGAAAAATGTTCACTAAAGCATATGTCACACACCTCAAAACTGAGGTGGAATCCTTCACAGCCCCTGTGTCTGTGGAAAATACAGCCCAGACCTCATAACCCTTTATAAACGCATTCTATGAACACCGTCAGGAATGCATGGATCATGCAATCCCAAATAAAACCAAGACCCAATCCTCCAAAGGCAGGCATCCTGTTTGGTGGACCCCAGCCATAAACAAACCATACAATACAAGGAGGAAGCTAATATATGATAGATCCAAATCACAAAAAGGGAAGCCATCTCTGGCCAGTATTATTGAAAAACAACGGCCACACATAAAATTGTCTAAGGCCATCTATGAGATAAAAATTGTACAGGACACCAAGGATAATCACAAGGCATTCTTTACTTATTGTAGGAACCTGTGTGGGAATCCCCAGATATGTTCAGAATTAGTCCAAAATGACAAACAATACAACAAACCCAGAGACATTGCCAACATCCAAGCTGACAGGTTCAGTGAAAACTTCTCCCCCCCCCACCAAAAGGGCAAATATCTATCCCAGCAGAGTACTGGCCCCCTGACAACGCAGATGCTCAGGTAACAGCCAGCCTCTCCAAAGCAAAACACACAGCATCAATGGGACCAGACGGTGTCCTGGGCTGTGTCCAACATGAACCCCAAGAAGAATTGAAAACACACATAAAACCACTGTTCAATGTCAGCCTTAACGCATGATATGTACCCAAAGAGCAGTGTACAGCAACAGTGGACCCTCTCCACAAAGGTGGTGCCTCAACGGATACTGCAAACAATCACCCCAGAAGCCTGACTAGGTTGGTCTGCAAAGCTATGGAAAGAATCATCATGGACCTCAGAAATAAACATATTGGGGACCCACAGACACTGGATCCTACCCATTTTGGCTTTGTTAAGGGCAGATCCTGCCTCTTAAACCTGGTTGAGTCATTTGAAACAGTCACCAAGGCCATTGACGAGGGGATGGTGGTCCACACAGCCTACCTGGACATTGCAAATACCTTCCATACAGTACCCCACTTGCTCATCATAGATAAGATCACCAGCTTCAATAGAAACCCCTATGTCACTAGATGGGTTGCAAACTGGCTCAAGGACAGAACCCACATGGTCTGAAATGCTTGAGCCATGTCAGACCACAAACCAGCTACAAGTGGCATCACACAAGGCTCAGTCCTGGGACCTCCCTTGTTTGGTATATATTTCTCAGAGGTACAAGCCAACACAGAAGGACTGTTGGTGAACAAGTTTGTAGATGACTGCAAACTGGGCACCATAATCGACCCTCCAGCTGACACAAGCATCCTACAAAAGGGCCTCATAGAAACAGACAACTGGTGCCAGAGCCATGTCCTCAAGCTAAACACAAAACAGTGTATAGTCCTCCCCTTTGTCAAAAACAAAGTGCCCACAAATTACTACATATGTGGTAACCCATTAAGTATGGAAGAAGTGATAAGGGACCTGGGGACCCAAGTCGATAGCAATCTCACATTCGACAACCATGTGGCCAAAGTGTTCAGAGAAACATTTCATATAGCCCACCTAATCATGAAGGTAATCACATCTACATCAGCGGAGGTCATTGTGCCTCTTAACTCATCTCTCATCAGGCCCATAATTGAGTACAATGCCCCTTGTGGGATGTACCTTTTCAGACACCTGCAGCAACTAGAAAGACCACATAAGTACCTCACCAGGAGGATCAAAGGGCTCAAACACATTCCATTCACTGCCCGGTTAAAGAAACTGCAGCTCCACTCAGTGGCATACTGCCTGCCCAGAGGCGATCTGTGCCAGATGTATAAAACCATGTCCAACCTGGAATCAATGGACATGCCGCACCTTGGAAAATCAGAATCCCATCAAGCTATGCGCTCAAAAGACCTGAACCTCAGGACTGAAATAAATAGGACATGCTGGAGTGACAGATCCATAACCCAGAGGCTCCCCCCACTCTTGAGTAAACTCCCACTCCAGGTTAGCCAGAGTCCCTCATTGACTCTCTTCAAGAGGAATCCTGATGAGTGGATGGGAGATTGTAGGTTTACCCTGGGTATCACTTCTATGTCACTGTTAGCCAGAGGCACAGTATACTAACCATGAAAAATGTAATGGCAAACTCCACTTACAATGTGTGTTGAAAGCCAAACACACTCTGGCTAGGATTATAAATGCCCTAGGGCAGATAGCCTAGTATGAACCTATGAACCGTAAAAAACACTAGCAACTGAATAACACAGTCCAGATGGATGTACACCGGAACACACTGCTCGTACACCAGGAATAGATAAAGATGTTTAATAGATCTACATCCTGTTTTATTTGTGTGGATCTATTAAACATCTTTATCTATTCCTGGTGTATGAGCAGTGTGTTCCGGTGTACATCCATCTGGACTGTAGTATGAACCTATGAACAGAATCACACTCACCAAGCAGTACAACTGTGGTCACTGTGGAGTAATGTTTGCCAATGTCCACCCAAGTTGGTGAATATACAGCAATGTCGGACAAGCCTGGTTTAAGTAGGCCATAGCTGAACAAAATGCAACATGCTCCTAGTTGCCCAACTGGCCCTTAATTAGTCTGGTCTGCTGAGTATGAGCATTTACAGCAGTGATGGGACTCAAACCCATGATACCGTGCACCATAGTGAAAGTACTGAACTACTACACCATGACAGCATTGCAATGTTCAGCCAGTATGAGAGAATGTTGCCAAGTCATTGCAAACTATCCCATGGAAACCCTGCAGGCACAGCATAATCCCTGTTGAGTTATGACACAAAGGAGTCTGGCAGTAAGAACACAACATGACTTCCAACACACACAGTATTAATGTCAATATTGGTCATGTTCACACACAACCACAAATGTAGTAGACTTCAGATCACAACATATGGAAAGGTCACACTGGGCATGCTTACACACTTGGATAAATGAGACACATGTCAGGCAACAAACCATGGAAAGCCTGAACTGGGCATGCTCACACACTTAGGCCATGTCTGAGTATAGCAGTCAGTCACACATATCTGGCAGTTGTATGTGTTAAGCCAGGAACCTCCCACGATCCAGCAATCCACCCTGTGCACACAGTTAAATGACAACAGACACATATATTAATATACCAGAACCCTGTTATGATCAAACATGTTACGCAGATACACAAGTTGTTCACAGAAACTGTGAAAGCTACAGCAATAAAGACCTGCAAACAGTGGCAGCAACAAATATTGTGCATCCCAAACATAAATATAGGTGCAGAGGTGAATACTAGGCTGTCTGCCCTAAGGAATTCATAAGCCTAGGCAGAGTGTATTTGGCGTCTGCCTCCCTAGTAGAGTAGCCTACTGTGCCTCTGTAAAGTAGGTCACAGAAGGCACCCTTTAAGGCTACTTTTCTGTGCCTCTGTCAAGCAGGGACACAGTGGAGATCCCAGGGGTAAATTTGCAATTTCCCATCCATGCGGCTGTATTTTGCTGGAAGAGGGTTGGTGAGGGGCTATATCTAACTTTAATTGGGATTCAATTCCAGAGTGAGGGGAGCCTGTGAGTAATGAATCTGTCCCTGCAGCATGTCCTATTTATGTTTGTGCTGAGGTTTACGTCCCTGGAGTGTGTAGCTGTAAGGGTCTTGGATGTTATTAGGTGGAGCATGTCCATTACTTCTGGGTTTGAAATGGCTGTGTACGTCAGGCATAGATTACCTCTCAGTAGGCATTAAGCAACTGAGTAGAGCTGGAGATCCTTTAGCTGAGCTGCATTGGACATCTGTGTGTAGCCCATGATTCTCTTGGGGAGGTACTGTTGTGTTCACTGTAGTTGCCGCAGGTGTTGGGTAAGGTACACCCCAAAAGGGGCATTGTAGTCAAACATGGTCCTGATGAGTGAGTAGTAGAGGGCCACAATGACCTCACATGATCTACATGCAAACACCCATGTGAGAAGGAGGGCTATACAAAGTTCTTAGCAATGACTCTGTCAATGTGATTAGCAAAGGAGAGGTTATGATCTATCTGGGTCTGTGGGATATTGCTCTGTTATGTAGTAGCTTCCTCCTTCTGTTGTACAGCTTATATATGGCTGGGGTCAACCAGACAGGTCTCCTGTTTTGGAGGAGTCATGATTTTGTGTGGGATAGCATGATCAATGCATACCTGCAGCTGCTCATACAATGCGTTTGTAAAGAATTCTGCAGATTGGTCTGTATTAACCTCCAGCACGGGGCCTCTGAAGTACTCAACCCAGTCTTCACAAGTGCAAAGTCTGCTTTTGAGAAATTCTTTACAGTGATTTCCTTGACTGGGTGTGTGGGGACGGGATATGGATGTCCAGGGAAAGTTGATCGTGGTCTGATCTTAACAATGACAGTTCTACCTCTGGTGTGGAACATAGAGTCCCCATGTTGGTGATGATCAGGTCCAATATGTATTCCCCCTAGTGGGTGTGGTGACTGGTTGTGCCATAGCACATGGATTCACAAATTGTAGTGGCTGTAGGGTGATTTTGAGGGCTTGAGTAGTATCCCCAGTCAATATTTGTGTACCTGAAGCCAACCACTATAATGGTGTGTGTGAAGACCTTCATATCCGACACTGTTCCCAGGAAAGCCAAGTGTGGTTACTGGGTATGGGTGGGTGGTCTGAACTACACACCAAACCAAAAGGCAGTTTTGCACAATGGTAGGTGTATATGTATGGCCTGTCATGCTTATTGCAGTGGAACCAACCCAGAGGTGTGTGTATCTGTGATGTATATGGATACACCCCCTACTTGTGTTCTGTGTCACAAGTCCTGTAGTCACGAAGCATGGTATAGAACATAACCTGGCAGTGCCAGTGTGCATATGTGACCCTGAACTAGGTTTCTGTGAATGCACAGATATTGTTATCCCCCATACTGAGCGATAGTTAAAGATGTACATTCTTCTTTGGAAAGACTGATGATGTCAGCACCCTATAAATACAGCAGGAGAAGGGAAAACATCCAGTAATGTGAATAGCGTGTTGCGCTAATGCATCTGTCTCAAGTATCATAATATAGTTAGGTAGGGGTTTGAATCCTGCAAAAGCTGTGTGTTGGGGGGGCAGGGGTGTGTGTATGTCTGCAATTCTTTGTGAAAGGAATGGCCATTTTGAAGACTGGGATAACACATTAAAAGATGTACATTCTTCTTTGGAAACACTGATGATGTCAGCACCCTATAAATACAGCAGGAGAAGGGAAATCATCCAGTAACGCGAATAGCATGCTGCGCTAATGCGTCTGTCTCAAGTACCATTTTGAAGACTGGGATAACACAATAAAAGATGTACATTCTTCTTTGGAAACACTGATGATGTCAGCACCCTATAAATACAGCAGGAGAAGGGAAATCATCCAGTAATGCGAATAGTGTGCTGCATTAATGCATCTGTCTCAAGTATCATAACATAGTTAGGTAGGGGTTTGAATCCTGCAAATGCTGTGTGTGGGGGGGAGCAGGGGTGTATGTCAGCAACTCTTTGTGAAAGGAATGGCCATTTTGAAGACTGGGATAACACACTAAAAGATGTACATTCTTCTTTGGAAAGACTAATGATGTCAGCACCCTATAAATACAGCAGGAGAAGTGAAATCATCCAGTAATGCGAATAGCATGCTGTGCTAATGCATCTCTCTCAAGTGCCATAACCTAGTTAGGTAGGGGTTTGAATCCTACAAATGCCACGTATGCATCTGTCACACCGTTTGTGAATGTGTTGTGTGTTTTGCTTTTATTATTGTATGACATATTATAACAGTAATTGCCATGCACACATCAGGTATGTGTTTGCCACATACAGATATGTACCTGTGACCTTTAATAGTTCCTATGTGTGAAGCCTGCCCCATATGAATACAGTTGTTACCTTTGCCGCCATGTGCCGCAGCTTACCAGCCCTTAGGCCATACATGTATGTTGGTGACAATGCAAGCTACTGCAGTGATCTGTGTCCTAGGCCAACTATGTGACACACACCCATGAAAGCTTTGATAGATTAATGTGGGTGACGGTTCATGTCTGCAGTATATGTCAGACATGTTAAAACACAGCAAAGTCTGTGAGTGATGGCCATCCAGTGTAGGTGTATGGCAACTGTTGCCGATATGCATACAGACACCTTCTTGTTTAGGTGATACACAGAGGGACTGCAGAATACCTTTAGAAATGTGAATATTACAGGATAGACAAGATAACACCTGTCCACATGTACACACCATTACCCGTTCTACATGATGGGTGCTACCACCTACATGGTACTGTTGGAATACTATGTTAACTACATGCCAATGACAATGTCACAGTAGCATTACAGCAATATACCATGGCTTGGACAACAGGTATCTGTCCGTATGATACCCTTGTAGTGGTTAGGTGTGTCATGTGTAGAATGCATTGTAGGCCACTGTATGTATTTGCAGTCATGGATGGACATATCCATAGTGTGTTGGCATGTACATGAGACTGCTATATGCCAAAGGGTATTGTTCCCAGGGATGTGTGGGGCTCAGTAACAATGGCTACTGGTATAGTGTAGTACTGCACGGATATCACTGACACCAGGTTCCTATGTCTGTGTATCAGTTGAGGAGACACCATGTAATGACCACTGAATGTCATGCTATGTAAGCTGTGTATACTACCAGAATGCAGACCATTGACATGTGGAAACCGTATCACCCACAGCATACTGTCAAACCATGTCATGTTCCATGCTGATCATGTTCACAAATGTACACCTGCAAATTGGTGATGCAAACATCACACATATACTGTCCACACCCCAACACATGCAGGCACAGGTACACACAACAGCCATGTGGCACATGTGCAGACAGTACACTTTGGGAATTAACACTGGTGTATACAAAACTGCAATGACAAACATAGTTAATGCATCATACATGCTCGAATATATCCACAACAATATCATTACACTGTACTGTTAACAACATGATAATATTACTACAGTGCTATGTAGTCACCCTGTGCATCAGTACCATGCTATCCTGTTCCAGCATCAATGTTACAGATGGCAGGAGGTGGCACAGTTTCATCATATGCACAGGGTGTGTACTTGGTTTGCCAGAGTCTGCCATTGACACATCCAATCATCATGTATGTGTGTGTGTGTTAGTGAGGGACAACAGTACAAGATGGGGCAATGTTGCTGCGATGTGTGTGTGTGTATGTGTTAGCCCTAGGTGTTAGCATTATGTGTGTGTATGCATGCACACAGTTCCACCATGTGGCTGCCATATACGGGTGTTTGTGGACAGCCACAGACTGTACCTGCCAGGTCATACAGGTCACTGTCTCTGGCCATGGACATGGTACCTGTGCCTGGAAGGGGTGCTATGGACAGTATCAGGTACTAAGCCAGACTGGGTATTGTCATCAGAAGCAGTGGGTTGTTGACTGGACACATGTCCCTGCTGGGACTGTCCAGAGCCACATGCACATGGTCTTCTAGGACAGTCTAATGACAGCACAGACCCAGCATTGCTAGGGCTGGTACTGGCACTATGGGAGCAGCTGCGGGTTTGTTCTCATCCGCGACAACTGGCAGCTGATAATGTTGCTGGCAGGCATCCACATCAACGCCTCAACCATCCTGCACTGTCCTGGCTCCTGGACATGTAGTTGTGGAACAGATCTAATGTCCACCCCCCAATGTCTATCAATGACCTCGCTGATGTTATGGATGGCAGACGCAATGTCACACATAGTGTCATTCATAGTGGTGCAATGTGCTCTAAGCTCCCTCAGACCCTGTCTGGTGTACCATTCCATATGTGCCTGTGCCTGCATTACAGCCCGGAACATAGCTGAGGTTGATAGACCTCTGTGGGCACGTCTGACAGGGGCAGTATGACCATGGATGCTCCCACGAGAACCCCTGGACATCTGCCTGTGTGGTACCATGTCAGGAATCTGGCCATGGCTGCTGTGAGGGGATGCATGTGCCAGTGATACCACACTACCCTGGTCAATGCCCACTGTATGCTGTCCCTCAGCTAAGGACATTGGTGACAATGGATGTATCGGCAGGATGACTGTGCACATTGATGGGGTTGACTGCTGTGTACTGTCAATTGGATGACCAATGACAGACCCTGTCACACCTCCCTGTGCCATTACACATGTATCATCATTAGCACTATCCCCAGCAGTGGCTTCAGGTTCCCTGCTGCACTCCACCAGAGCAACATCAGAACCTGTGAGAGGAAGATAGGAAACACAGTTTACAAATGTGTACACGATATTAGCACACATGCACACATGCACACAGGTGCACATGCACACATGCACACAGGTGCACATGCACACTGGCACACATGCACACAGGCACACAGGCGCACATGCACACATGCACACATGCACACAGGCACACATGCACACAGGCACACATGCACACATGCATACAGGCACACAAGCACACAGGCACACTCCTCAATACAGCAGATACAAACACAGACACACCTGCAATCCAACACATACACAATACTGTTTTAGGGTGGGTGACCGTTTCACAAGGAAAAACATCACTGCACATGTGTCAGCATGCAAGTTATGTGTTGCACAGGAACATGCAGTGCAAGTGTAGACAGCCCTTGTTAATAACAGTATATGTGTACTTGATGCTTGTGTGTAGTTGTTCAGTGATTGTCTCCACCCTGGGACACAATGTGTACAAGGACATAACAATGTTGTGCAAGTGTTACAAGCTGTGGGTGCATAGATTTGCACACACACACACACACACACACACACACACACACACACACACACACACACACACACACACACACACACACACAACACATATCGGTGCTACGCAATAACAGCTATGTGTACTTTTGTGGTCAGTGGAACTGGATGTGGTGTAGTAACGTGAGCCATGATCAACATGCTTCTTGTGGTCAGTCAACAATAATAATGTGTTCCAGATAGGCAGCTAGCATGCTGTACCTGAGGTGCAGTAACATGACTACATCCACAATTACACAGCCACTTGTTACATGGGTGTGTAATGTGACCAATAGTGAGCATTGCCTAACATGAATGTATTATTTGTTCCAGAATGCTGCACAAAGACATGATAGGCCTCTACCCCTCAGGTATATTATGTGTGCTGTGTAGATAAGTGGGATGCTGAAGGCTGGCCATACAGCAGATGTCATAATTGGACATGTGTAGCAGGCTAAGGTGTAGTGTGTATGCCAAACATGTGTGTGTTGTGTACATGTGTATCTGGTATGCCTATACAATGTCCAGTACTGTGTTGCCACACATGTGTGTCATGCTCATTGTATTGCATGCGATTGAGGCAACTACTGAGAATAATGGGATATGCATAGTCTCACAGCAAACATGCACAGCATGCATTATGTGTAGGTGTGTTACATGTGCACACACTACACCTCCATATGACATGCACATGTCATTAGCAATAGTATTGTTATTACACACTTACCAGCATGGATTGGCTGCCTTGCTGTCACTCCAGAGGGACCTGCAAACATATGAGAGTGATTGCCAGTGGCCACAACTGTGCCTTTGATACTGTCAGTATGATAAAGTACAGTAATACAACAGGTGGATTTCACAGGTGTACACATTATGCTCAGAATATCAATCTTGCAGAAGAATGGGCAGGTTAACAGCTACACAAACAGTACATATCTCACACATGCATAGACTACCAGTACAGAGAACAGTCAACTACAGATATGGCATGTTACCTGCACACTCCATTTCAACATGCTGGGTGGCTCCGGCCTCCATGATGACACATATTTGTGGATGTTCTTGTTGTTGGCCTGGAGCCACAACACTTAGGAGATGCTCCTCCACACTGGTGAGGGGGGTGGATAGGTACCCCACCACCTGTGGCAAGCTGTTGTCTGTGGATATCAGACACGCTGCCGGACATGTCTAATTAAATCACTGCAGTGATGGCGTACCTGCTCATATGTCCGGTTATGCATGCTTATGTCATTTACCCGACGGACAAGTTCTTGCCACAGTGCAGCCCTCTCATTCTGGTTCTGGCTGGTACTGGAAAACAGCACACAGTAATTCTGCACCAGGCTCTGGTGGATCTCCTGATCCTCTGCTGCTGTATAAGGTGGGTTTCTCTGATGCACCATCACCCTGGAAGGAAGGAAGGAAAAGAAAAATATGTGAGCAAGTTATGTGGCACACTTAATATTCAAATGTACTGATATCACTTCACTGCCATATATAGCATCTGTCTGTCTATCAGGGGATACACATGTTCGATACCACATATCAGTGCTCAGCCCACAACTGTCTGACAGTGCCTGCCACACTCCATACAACAAACTAGTATACACCAGCACTCGGCACACTGTTTGGGATACAATGCACAACCTCACACTGGGGTATGTATCAAGCTAATGGATGAAGAATATTGTCATCCCATGCAATGAATGCAATACACATGTACAGTTTCAATGGTAATCCACCCTAGTCTTTGATGCCATACCCCTACTTGACATATGTGCACAGTTGTTACTAAAGCCAGCATACTGCTGTCACAGAGTATACATGCTGCCAGGTACACACACATACCCTGTAACACACATGTGATTGCGGCCATGGTACAGGCATCATTACACACACATTACACATACATACAACACACAAATGTATGACGACACAGATGAGCATTAACTGTGTTCCTTATAGTACTGTATGCCCCTACTTACAGATACCTATGCATGAGGTATGTAATCTGTGCAGACTACAGGTAATACACCAAACAGTGTTACTACAGAATGTGAACATACACCATACTGTAGTGTTTAGGCCTACAACATCAGGTAGTACAACAGTTCATATGTCAGCTGGATTCAACAGCAGTACCACTTACTAAGCATACATGTATTGCTTCTGCCTATGATGGGACACCGCAGTCGTACACAGGGAACTATGGCACAACATATGCCAATCTACTATGTTTGCATCCCAATAACTGACACATCTTTCTCTGGCCTCACACCAAGGACACCAACTACCATGACAGACACAAACTCACGCTAAGCTATCACACCTTTACAGACCTTGCACACAGTCAGTGTCACACTCATTCAATGTCACATAGCTGGTATTGCACTGAGTACATGTGTGTGTGCATTGTGTCATAGGTAGGTACTATGCTATTGGCCCTGAGCCTAGGGCAGCCTAGTCATATGCTACCCTGCCCTTTGGTACACAAGTAGTGTGATTTTACTTGCTCCTGTGAAACGGTTACACACAGGTGACTCACAGGGCATATTACCTACCTCCATGACATTCATCAGGGGTTTGTATGACATCTACTAATGAGGAGCCTTGTTTGTTAATGCTGGGTGGTTTAGTCCAGGGTATGACATATTTGTGTACAGAAACCTGTACCTCCAGCATGTGCTGTTTAGTGCAGTGACAGGGATTAGGGCCCTAGGTCATGTAGGCTGGATGGATTGTGAGGTGTTGCCATGGTGGTTGGCCAACTGGTATGGGTGAGACATAACTCTGTATGTCCAGCACTGGTAACCTCTGAGTAGGAAGTATGCAAGGCACTCTAGCTGTGGTTTTGTGAGTCAGTCTGCATAGGGAATGTGTTTGTGGCCATTATCGGTCTTTGTTAGGTATGTCTGTGGCCTTTCCACTTTCTGTAGTTCTCATGGGAGGTACATACTGCATAGGACATTGTGAGGTGTACAGGGGTACACTGGCTTACATTTCCCTAGCTGACACACCTTTTGTGATGACATGTACCATGTACAGGGTTTACAAGACTAGTGTGCCACTGTGGATATCAAAGGGGAGGCTATTGTACACCTGTGTCCCATGTTCCCTTCTGACACCTCCAGTGGTAGGCAGGCAACCACCTATGTGGTAGTTAGTGGGTAACATGTTTTGGAATGGGGTATGGTACTGCAGTATCAACACTGGTGTTCTGTCCATGCCTTGGTCACCAGGCACCTATTGCAGTACATCTGCCCCCATGTCCCCCTCTTTCACTCTCTCTTTATATATATATATATATATATATATATATGGGTCTCCTTCTAATGACCGAAACGCCGATTCGCCGACAGTGAAATAACCGACACGAAACGACCGACAACGCAGTTGACCGACACGCTCGAATCCCGACAGACGGAAGACCGACAAGGGGAATGTGTAAGCGCGACCTGGTAAGTATGCGATAGTGAGGGATTTAGGAGTAGGGAGCGGACAGGTAAGTGTGCAATACTCAGGGATGTAGGGTTAGGGTGTGTGATAGGTGAGTGTGGTAGTGTCGGAGCTTGGGGTTGGGGTGTGTAAGTGAGTTAGGGTTAGGGTGCAGGTAGGGAGAGTGTGCGGTAGTGTCGGAGCTTGGGGTTGGTGTGTAAGTGAGTTAGGGTTAGGGTGCAGGTAGGGAGGTGTGCGGTAGTGTCGGAGCTTGGGGTTCGGTAAGTGAGTTAGGGTTAGGGTGCAGGTAGGGAGAGTGTGCGGTAGTGTCGGAGCTTGGGGTTCGGGGTGTGTAAGTGAGTTAGGGTTAGGGTGCAGGTAGGGAGAGTGTGCGGTAGTGTCGGACCTTAGGGTTAGGGTTTGGGTTAGGGCTAGTGGATATGTGTTGTAGTGTACTGTGTTGTTTACGTGATGTGTCGGTGTTATGGTGTTCGTGTTTCGCGTTGTCGGGTTTGTGTGTTGTCGGCTTTCAGGCGACGGTGATTCCTGTGTCGGGGAAACGGCGTTCCGGTCATTAGAAGTAGACCCATATATATATATATATATATCTATATCTATATATATATATATATATATATATATATATATATATATATATATATATATATATATATATATATATCAATATATACATATCCATATATATATATATATATATATATATATGTAAATATATATACATATCTTCATATATGTATATATATCTATATACACACTGCTGTATATAACTATATATATATATATATATATATATATATATATATATATATATAGACATTCATATCTATCTGTATACATGTATGTATCTAAATTTATATCTATATATGTATTTGTTTATTATATCTATATGTATATACATATTCTCTATCTATCTATCCATATATCTCTATGTATCTATACAGACCTCTCTGTCTATGTATATAAATATATATATATATATATATATATATATATATATATCGATATAGATATATATATATATATATATATATATATATATATATATATATATATATATATATATATATATATATACACACACACTTCTTAACATCCATTGCTGTACATATACATGCACATGTAGGTACATGAACTGCCCACCTTTCATGGTGGGAATATCACTTCTGCAACAGTTGTGAGACATACCATTCTGTAATGATATTGCACACTGTTGTGCATAATGCATTATGCTGTCCTCAAGCTATATAGCTATAGCAGGCCTCACTGGCTCAGTCCCACAGAAGTTCACCACCACATGACATATACCTGCACTGCATGCTGTTTTCAATGCCACACACTACAACCTACATTGATATGTGCACATAGCAACCTTCAACTACATATGTATGTCCAGCCTTCACTAACAGTTGCAGTATGTCCCTTGCCCTATGCACGTCTTCATATACATATAGATACAGACTGCTAACACATATGGAGGGTTCACAGTATGTAGATTATTAGATTATGTAATTTACACTACCTTTGTCTCTGACAGCTTTTTTTTGGATTGCTGGCTTGCTAGATTGCTGGCTGGCTGGCTGGATGGATGGCTGGATGTCTGGCTGGCTGCCTAGATGGCTGGCTGGCTGCCTGGATGGCTGGCTGGCTACCTGGGTGGCTGGATGGCTGGCTACCTGGATGCCTGGATGGCTGGCTGTTTGCCTGGATGGCTGGCTGGCTGCCTGGATGGCTGGATGGATGGCTGCCTGGATGGCTGGATGGCTGCCTGGGTGGCTGGATGGCTGGCTGCCTGGATGGCTGGCTGGCTGCCTGGATGGCTGGCTGGATGGCTGCCTGGATGGCTGGATGGCTGCCTGGGTGGCTGGATGGCTGGCTGCCTGGATGCCTGGATGGCTGGCTGGATGGCTGCCTGGATGGCTGGCTGGCTGCCTGGATGGCTGCCTGGATGGCTGGATGGTTGCCTGGGTGGCTGGATGGATGGCTGCCTGGATGCCTGGATGGCTGGCTGGCTTGGTTTTTCTTTTTTGTTTGTTTTATTTTGGTCTGTCTCTCTGTCTCTCTGTCTCTCTGTCTCTCTCTCTCTCTCTCTCTCTCTCTCCCTTCAGTTGCTGCAATGATATTATTGCATGTGTGGACTGGCAGTACAGGCTGCTTTTGTAGGTATCTGCACATGTGCATGTGATGGCCTCTGCACCAATTGGTGGTCAGCATTTACTAATTGCATGCAGCCTGCTGTGTGGTAATTGCAGTTCTCACTGTGATTTCAGGACACTGCTATAAAATGTTAGGTTAGGTAGGCGTAGGCCTTTCAGTTTTGCAAGGTGGGGACCATGCTGGTTTTCTGTGGACACTGTTGTGTCAGTCAGAAGGTTGGTATGTCTCTCATATCTAAGGCTGTGTTGTAGCCACTGAAATGCATGTTGTACTGAAACCTGACTGTTGCCTTTTCCAGTTCACTCTTCTCAGTGTGTATGTTAACTCACACCTGCTAATGCTAACACTGTTTACATGGGAGTATGTACTTTCCTGTGGGAGTTGTGGATTAACTGGTATACAACATTAGTTCTTGCAATGTGTTGCTATGGCTTCACTATTTTCCCTTTACATTCACTCCTTGAAGGCCTGATATTTGTCTTTACTGGAATGTGTTGCTATGGCTTTCCTATTTTCCATTTACATTCACTCCTTGTAATGCATGATATATTTCTTTCAGCAGTAAGTTCTTATATGTTTGCAGTGGCTTGGTGGCACTGCATGCAGTCTGGTGAGCCCAAGGTCTGGGGTTTGACACTTACAAGGGTATTTTATTTTGCTGCTGAGCAGTACTAGGGCCTTGTATTTTGTACTAACAATTATGAATATCAGGCACATGCAGTGCTTGTAAACTGCTATACTGTCATTAGTTTGTTAGATGGCTACATCTTTTGATATTTCTGTGTTGTACTCCTACATGAGGGTGTGCTTGTGGAAATAATTCTACAGCTATTCGCAGAGTGTGTAACAGTAGACAGGCTGATAGGCCTGTGTATTTCTGACACTTGCAGGCCTCAGATACTCTCAGGTATATATTTGACCAGCCTCAGGGAAAGGTACATATCAGTGGGATACACCTGTGATATATTTCAGATATTCTGCAGTTGTGACTGTGGGGTATTTTGAGCATATGTATTACTACACCATTTCTGACATGCAAGTAGTGTCTACTTTAACTTATTGACAGTCACCATTACGTGGGATACCCCACCTTTCTGCCTACTGTTAGTACATTTCACAGGGAGTCAGTGGGGCACAGGTAACATTTTTTTTGCAAATCAGGGACATCCCTGTAAATCAGTCACAGTTGGGAAGTCTGGCCTCATACCTATTCAAATATGGCGGTGTTTATCCTGCTCTGATACTGTGTGGGGTTTGTAAGGTGCTACTGTAAAATTATTACCTCCTAGCATGGCTGTTTCTCTTATCACAACTAATGTAATGCAATTCCACAAGAATTGGCAGTAAGGATTCAGGGAACAAGCTTTGTGTAATGGCCTTCCTATATTCCCTTTACATTCACTCCTTGTATTTCATGATATATTTCTTTCAGCACCAAGTTCTTGTATATCTGCCGTGGCTCAGTGGTAATTCATGCAGACTAGTGTTTCCAAGGTCTGGGGTTCAAGACTGACAGGGGTATTTTATTTTGCTGATGAGCAGACTACAGGTCTTGTCATACAGAGTGACTAAGGCACTTTTACGCAGTTGTAAGCAGGTTTGCGCTGGTTTGTGCAATGCTTACACATGCACACACTGTCTTAGCTAAGAGCACACAAGCGCACACCCGCTGACTACTGCTTAAAAGTGCTTACTCCCGCTAACACCCGCGCTAATTTCTTTTAAAGAAAAGAAAATGGAGAGACAGGAAAGTGGTGAAAAAGGGGGCACAAAGAGGGTAGGACAGTAGGAAAACAAGCTCGGGATGTGCAGGAAGAATGTAGGGAAGGCCCATAGCTGCCCATTTCTTTATCAGCAACAGCTGTGCATATGTGTGAAATTTGCTGTGAAATTTGAAACCTTCCACCCTTGAGAGAGGGGTGAGGACAACAAAATATGTTGTACTGCCAATTAGAATTATCAGTTTGCATGTCCAGTGGACATGTGTAAGAATTGGGCAGCTATGTATGGGGCATAATTTTTTTGTGGGAACAAAGTGCCCTTTTTTTATTTTTTTTTTCAGGTGAGAGTGGAATGTGAGGTACAGGAAGTAGGTATATTTGGGGAGGTAGGTTGGGGAGATTAACAGACAAGACAAACAAGACGCATACAGGGGCAGAGTATGACACATGTGGGGGATAAAAACAAATGACGGGGATGGATGTTTGGATATCGCAAGCCCATGAGCCCACAGATGGCAACAGTAGAACTGAAATCCCCACCCATAGGCAGTTACCACTGCGCCTTCACAGCCCTGGCTGGGTCTGTGCTGGGGGCTGGATAGGATGGGCAGGCACACTCGTGAGTTGCGCCACCCTCGCCTCAAGCTGGCATAGGGGATCAGTCTCAGAACACCTGATCTCACTACGCACCACAGACCGGACCCTATGGAGGGTGAGTGGAGGCTCTCCTCTGACCATGCTTGCAGAGGGGGGACAAGCCCCATCCCCTGCAGTGCTTCTACCTGAAGGTGGCACAGGGCCACCAGAGGAGGAGATCATGGCCTGGGCACTGGTGCCAGGTGCACTCACCAGCTGAGGTGGGAAAGGTGGGTCCGCTGGAACCAACCTTCCCTGTTGTCCTATGTTTAGCAGTATTTTATGGCATTTTGGGTTAGTAACAAACAACACCATTCAAAATTAGTTGTAACAGCATGCATCAGTATTCCCATTAACCAAACACCCATGAATTCCGAACATTGAGCAGCAAGCATAACACATGCATATTTAGAACAACAGTGCACATTCCAACAGCATGCAGGGTTGATTGGTGGCAACAGGCTATCAGGTTTGGATATGTGAATGGGGCACATGCATCAACATACATGCAGATATGTATGAACCAACAGGACAAATGTCCATGGGAATTAATTGTGAATACACATACCCAGTTTGGTGTGGAATGGCATCATTTGTGAAAACAGGGTAAGGTGGAGAAATTTTACATTAACAACTAAAACTACCTATACATATACTGTACATTCCTAGTAGATGCAGATATATATCCCCTACATGTATTAGTACAGTTTCCTGTATGTAGCCTTAAGAATGTTGGTGATGGGGATGTTACTGCTACATTAATATACATTCCATTTTTATTCATATATGTTCATATCTGGCTGTGTTCAGGTACAGCATCCTGCTACATTTGATTTATATGGGTCTAGACAACTGTGGATGTTCAGCATTTCATGCAACCATACTATTTCCATAATGCAAGGGTACAGCAACATATCCAATTTGTGGGATGGACACAGTCCATGTTCTGTATTTTATTTAACACATTACACTCTTTGGTTGTGGCTGTCTCATTCATTTCATTATGTAGTGACTGCAGTATACCTTTATTCCAGACTTTTTACAGCTTTCTTGGTAGCTTCAAACTGTCTTTCTCACACTATATCAATTATTTTTTATTTACATTTCAGAATGGTACTTAATTCTAGGCTTTATTAACATTTATTACTGGTTTACAACAACCCTTTCCAGCTGACTCACTTATTTCATATGGCAGAATTTACAAGGATGTATTTGACACTTGTCTATCCTTTGTTGATTGATTACCACTCATTTTCTGGCAGCAGCAGTTATCTGATATTACAATACAGGTGGAAACTCTATTTGAGACTTGTTTAATCTTTATTACTGGATTGCATTACACTCTTTTCCAGGCTGCATCACTTATCTAATCTTACAATTCTAGCATAATCTTTCTTCTAGGCTTATTTGACCTTTATTAGTGGGTTACAACACTGAACTCTTTTACAATCTGTCTCACTTATATTCTATGACAATACCAGCTAAATAATTGCTAACCTGCCTAGTGGCGCAACCTCAGCAGCCTATCAGCGTAGGCTCGCTGATTCGCGGAACGAACACCTGCAGCTGTATTATAAAGGAAGTAATATTGGAACATATGTCTCCATACTATAGGCTAGGATAGCATTTATTACATACTTAATTACATTTATACTTAGTAGTGGGGCGTTGGGCATTTGGCGGGCCTCCTAGATCCAACGGTTCAGTTGGTCCTCCTTCTGTCGCTTCAGGTCCGCATAGTGGTGATGGACCTGTTCACCAGTCCTCGGAATGCCTGTGGCACTGGTGAGATCATGTGACAACCGGTTCCACGCCTCTGCCTTGTACGCACCCCAGTGAACCTGGCCCTGCATGAGTTGTGCTTCATGATCATGGACTAGGAGCCAAACCATATATTTTGACTCCTCAACACCCCACCTTTGTGCTCTAAAGTGACTTCCCTCTCCTGCACCTGCCATCCTGACTGCAAATGGGTACCACAATCAGTTATGCTGTGTATTCCCACCTATGGGGCTTATATATGCCGGTTTTCCCGCACTTATCTGTGATTTACCATTTTGGATATTTATCAGCTTAAAAAAAACTGCTTTGTCATGCTTCTATTTCCATTCATTCCTATATATATGCTAATACTGCATTTCTCAGTATAACTGTCATGGCTTAGTGGTTCAGTACTTTGACCATGGTGCACAGTATCCCAGGTTCAACCCTGGGCATTGCTTTTTTTATTTTACTACTGTCTAGACAGGCTAGGAGGTGTGTCTGTGTAAAGGTAGCTTTGATACAGCTTGCCCAATGTTGCCCAACGGTAAGCTGGTTGACACGATGCGCAGCTTTGCGCAAACAGCTTACACTGGGCAATGCGTTATCTAGCTATGAGCACTCATATTATGCTGGGTGAAGCACTGCTGAACTACGGGCACTCATTTTACGCGTGTTAAAGCGCTGCTCAACTCTGGGCACTCATATTAAACCTGTTAAACTGCTGCTCACCTGCGGGCACTCATATTAAGCTTGTTAAAGTGCTGCTCACCTATGGGCACCCATATTCAGCTTGCTAAAGCCTTGCTAAGCTATGGGCAATTATGATCCTTTTTTATATTTTATTATGTCGGATTTCTTCAAAAATACATGGCCCATTTCATTACATTTTACTTAAATTATAGTTATATATATATATATATATATATATATATATATATATATATATATATATATATGTCAGAGGATTGTTTCATGCTTATTTAAATAAAAATGGAAAATGATGTTGTGGGGGCTCGAACCGTGACTACCTCCTCTTTGGCCAACGTCTCTACCGCTACACTATTGCTACTTGGCTTCATTTGCATATTTAGATCTTATATGCTTTTCAATGTCTGCTAACTGTGGCTGAGTGGAGGGCATACCCGCGCAAACGAGCACAACTACGGGCAAACATTTTGGAAATTATAAAAAAAAAAAATTAAACTGCTATTTTTACATTTTACATTACAGTTGGGTTTATAGTCTGTGAGGGCATGTGTGGTGTTGTGTTCCTTGACATTTCCGTGGACTCGCTAGTGGGTGTTTACTTTCAGGGCTCTGACTCTTCTGGAGACGTGTCCCTTTGCAGAACTTGGCATTTGGACATGCCCCCTACTTTCCTACATGGACTGTGTTAGTCTAGGGTATGATTCAGCATGCCCTCATGAATATGCATGGCATGCTGACATCATACCGTTAGACTGCAGCCTCCGTGTAAGACATATTAACTCTTACATGGAGGTTTCGTGAATCTGGCCCATTATTAAAAGATTACCAACAAGTCATTGCTTCATACTGCCAAAGTACCACTTCAGATCTGGGAACATCTGCTCTGGGTGTGAAGATTCCGAGATTTCATATGTCATCTATTAGTCTAGCATCTTGGATGTGGCCCTGTCCCAATCAAACTCTCTCTCTTTTGCCTCACTGCACTGAACTTTCAAAAAATAAAGCAATTTTATTTCTCAAAACTTCCATTCTACTTAGACTGAATTTTTTATGACTATTTCTCATGTTATTTAAAGAGTTGTAAAGGATCTCCTTTTTCCATAGCTTATTCATGTTCTATTATTGAGCATGACACTTTAACAGTTTGACAAGTACATGCCAAATAAAATTTAACTTGCTCTGATTTTGTTCCATATAAATTATAATCCCATATCAGCAGTTCTGGATAATCAGAAGAAAAGGACTATAGGGAATTACAAAGCCTAGAAACAGCCGGCTGTAATATGACATAAAGTGGCTAGATTAAGGGAAAAAGCATATAGGACATACAGATTGGAAAGTTACTGGCAGCAGACCAGCAGACAGCAACAAATGGAGCAAATTGTGCATGTCAATTATTACATGATTTATTTAATATTCTAGAGTCATTGTAGATTGAAAGATATGTTCTGGCTTACATACAGGAAGATTCTCTGAAAGTTGTTTGGTAGGAAAATGCAAAGTATTTTGACTAATAATAGTTTGCATTTAATAAGTTTCATATGTCAAGCATATAGTGAGAGACTTCAGAAATTACAGTTATTAATTTTAGTGTATATACACTGTATATCTTATAGACAAGTTATGATGTGTTTAAAGCTGTGGGATTTATTAAATTAAGAGTGGATTTAGGTCTTAAAATGAAAAAAATATATACATTATAAGACTCATAATTCTTTCTATTTTTAATATAACCAGGATTAGGAAAATTGGACACTTATTTATCTCAGTGTATTTCATATTTGTAGAATACCATTTTTACATGCATATGGCAACATCAGTGTTTTTAAAATAAAGTTAGATGATTATATAGGAATTAGAAAGTATATGCATGGGTTAAAGGATTTTGCATTAATTGATAGTCTTGCAGCCTAGATGCAGAATGACTCCATCTATGAAACTATGATGCTTTCACTAGTTGTGTTTACCAGCCTCGGTGATATAGCTCTGACAACAGGTCAGATTTACCCAAACTAAAATCACTAACAGTACTGTCTGCCAGGCTGACACAAATATACAAAACAAAAAATAAAAAACTCCTGTGCCATGAGGTCAGGATGATGGTCTTCATATAAGTAAAAGACAGGTTTGGGTGCCAACCCCATCAGAGCTTTCCTGCTGTCAAAGAGAGTGATCCTCTGCATACTTTCAAGGATCAACTTGTGCTGTTTCATTTCTAGGCAGATAAGTTCCCTTTGATAAGTTCTCTTTGAGGAAAAACCTACCATGTATTGTTTACTTCATTTTAAACTTACTTTCCTATTGAGAAAAGTATATTTTAAGCTAGGAGTATGTGTTTTGTTGATTGTCATCTGATTTTACTATACTTTTAAACTGCAGAGCACTTTTGTTTCAGACAGTTTAAAAGTTAGACTTTTTTTTAGTAGAGAAACTATGCTTATTTTACTTCTTTGGGCTGATAAAATGTATTAGAATGCTTTTTACTGTGTTTAAACTGAGAAAATGTGCTTTTAAATTTTAATTTTTATCAGCTTGTACTGCTTATTTCCCCAGGCAGGTAGCACCATTTATGGCTTGACCATGGAACAAACTACCAGCCCCACAGTCAGTTCTTCTTCTTCCAGTCACAAAAAGAAAACAATTAACTTAACAGCCATTGCCACTATGGCAGGCTAGCAAGTTGTATCAGGTGCAGGTGCATGACTGCTGTGGCCAAAGTCGGTTAATCAGACTACTCATTTTTTTCACCAGATCCCTCTCGTGTAGCACGTAAACCACTATGGACTGGGGGTTAGCCATATCCTCTGCAGCTGCTGTAATCCCTTCAGTGGACAAGGGAAAGCCACACTTGTCAGTCTTGGGAGAAGGGGTAGGGAAAGTGCCTCTGTTTAGCCAGAATGTTGTGCCCTTCAGTGGGGATGCTCCTGCCATAAATAAACCTATTTGCTCCAACTTTCCTGTCAAGCAGAAACAGAAAACAAATTTATTTTCTTTTGTACCAGTACCACTGGACAGCAGTAGCCTATTAGCCTGACTCATGAACTTGTATAGACTATTGCCCCTTCTTATATGGTGGTTTCTGGTACAAGAAAAAAAGGATTCCTCTTTTCCTGAAGAGATTCAAGAAATTGAATCTGTAGAGAAATGTGATGGGACAGATGCAGGTTTTTCTTCTCAGATTTTTGAAACAGACTCAGACAAGAGTGTGGTATTTGAATTACCCTGTGAGGGATTCTCTTTCTCTGACCTATTTGCAGAATGTGCCAGTGTTTTCAGTGGGAGAACACAGGTTTTTCAGTCTCTCAGAAAATACTATGAGCTGTTACAAGTGGTATACCCCCAATTCTCCTCCCATCTCTCAGTCACTGTCAGCATCAGAGGATATATTCCTCTAATCCCATGGTTTTACTGACAGCCAGCCTGACCAGACAGTTATAGCTTTAGTTAAGCCAGCTGCAGACAAGCATTTTCTTAATTCTGATCCTTCTTCTGACAAGGACTGAAAAACAAGTGATAAGTATTGGAAAAAGTGTGTACGTCTGCAACTTTAATGTTTATTTGAGTCATCAGGCTCATATGTTAAAGTTTAGTCTAATTAATTGTGAAAGTATGAGGAATGTTTTATCTTCAGATCCCCCATGTGAAGAAATATTTGCTTTGTGTGGTTTAGTTTCTTCAATTTATCAGGTCACTGTTCATTGGAGAAAGTGTGTCTGTACATACTACATCCATGGCTTTTTCCACTGGTACTGTATTGAGGAGGTTTGCCTAGCTGTACTCTTAGAACCTCCAAGAAGATGTAAAAATGAGATTTTAAATTCTCGTTTGGATAGAAATTTAGTTTTTTGGACCCTTTGATGTGGAGGTTATCAAAAAATGTGATGACAGGGGTAAGGTGATACTGGAAATCTCTTAACATTTTCAGACCTCCTTCAAATTTCCCAAGGGATTTTCTGTTCCTTCATCCAGTTCTGTCAGGAAACAAAATAAACATTCTCAGCAAAATGCTGGTAAGCAGACATTTAAAAACAATGGCAAGAGGGGTTCCAAAAAGAAAGCAAGGCCTTCCCCCAGAATTAAGAACATTCAAAGTCAGAATGACTACATGAGGGACCTTGTCCTTCACCACCCCCAAACACACACACACACACACACACACACACACACACACACACACACACACACACACACACACACACACACACACACACACACACCCTGGCAATGCCTTATCCCTTCCAGAAAATCTGAATCTCTGTTTCTCTCTTTGGCAACAGAGTGTTTCAAACAGACAGGTTTGGAGACAGATAAGCAAGTTATAGATGGCGGTAGTAAGAAATTCTTCATTTCCAGGGAATTATTTCACATCTACCAGATCTAATCCCTCTGCTTCCTCCTGTCCTATAGCTCGTGCTATTTCAGGGCATAATCAAAACTGTTCTTCCTTGCCAGTTGGGAAAACGGATTTATTCAAGAATGATTTTGGTGACAAAGAAAGAAAATCTATGGAGACCAGTTCTGGGCCTTGTTTTCTAAGCCAGTATGTGATAGTGCCTGCAGAGTAATGTGTGTGTATGTGCCTTTAAGAAGCTATCCAAGGGCTTGCACAAGTGTATAAATACTGAGCATGTGCAAGCTAGACTGCCAATTTGCAGTAAGCTGTTGAGATGTAAGCATGTATGTATGTAAGGTCTGTCTGTTAACTAGTTGTTTGTACTTTATATGCTGCTATCCATCCTGATGTGTTTCTATGTATTAAAGCATCTAAACAAAATACCCTGCCTGCTTGTCATCTATGTTAGAGAGACAAGCGACATGGCATCAAAAACGGCATATCTAAAGGACATAGTGTTAGAGGCGGCATGGCTAAAATGACTTAAGGCACTTGCTTGGGACTGGTGGAATATACAAGAGTGAATCATTCCTAGAATGTGCATACTTTGCAAAATAGGTCAGAAACGAATTTCAGGTATTAAAACTTGCTCAGCACTATTTCTTATTCATAAAATATGAAACAAGGCATGCATAACGTTCTAAATGATATTCGCATAAACCGATATGTGCGATATTGATAAAAATATTCGAATAACTATGGAAAATGTTTGAAATAAAGTCCGAATTGCATAAAACTAATAAAATAAGGGGAAACAATTGTATATTCACAAAGCATGTATTTTTTGTATTAAGCAAAGATATCTGAGTTATCAGACGTGTATAAGTTGTTCACATGTTTGTGTAGTATTACAGTAAAGGTATTTTTCAGAATACAGCCATTTCAGAGCATATTTTGCAAAGTACAGTATTTCAAAGAGTTTATTGTGTATTTGAATGTTATTACAAGCTCACAGAACAGTTTGTTAGTCCATAATTACAAGGGCCATATTTTCAGTGTGTTTGTACATACGTTGTGGGCAGGGCAGATGGATTTTGAAAACCTATTGTAATTGTGTTTGACACTAATATTGCTGAGAACTGGAGAGTGTTTGAGCAAGAGTATGACATTTTCATACAGGTTGCATTTTCTGATAAAGATGACCGTACAAAGGTATTTATTCTGCTTAATTTAGCTGGGTCAGAAGCCATAGAAAGAAACGTTCATTTGTGTATGCACCTGCTATCTATACAGGAGAGAGGGAAAACTTTCATATTGTTGTATAGGCTGAGATAAGGGAGGACCCTGAGTGCTTAAAATTTAAATTTAGAGAAATGTTTAACCCCACAGACAAACAGTACAATGGAAAGGCACTTATTTTACACAAGGGATCAAAAGCCTGTTGAAACTTTTGCAGTATATGTAACCAACTTTTGAAACAAAGTTAAAACGTGCAGATTTAGTGATTTAAGAAATGAGATGATAAAGGACAGACGAGTGTGGTATTAAAGATGATGCTGTGGAAAGATTCTGCTTCGTGACAGTGATTTAACTTTGAATAAGGCCATTGAGATTTGTCAGCTATACGAGCTCACAGAAAAGCACATAAATATGCTTACAAATGAGAACAGCTCTAGAAGTGATAAAGCTCATGTTGATAGTATGCAGCATGTGGTTAAAAGAAACAGGCCCAAGCACATGGCAGTAACTGTAGTCCCTGCAGCACTCACTGGTAAACTCCAGAACTTTCCAGCAAATTCCAGAGTTCGCACAGTATCAATGAAGCGTAAGAGAGAGTCAGCAAACTCAAAGCATGGGCCCCAACCTAGTTTCATTGCCAACTGTCATAGTTGTGGTGGATGTCATGAATCTAAAAGGGAATAATTCTTAGCTTTTCATAAACAATGCCACAAATGCAATAAATGGAATAATTTCAAAAGGTTTTGTAAATCGAAAAGCCCACATTCTTTTATTAAAAGGGAAAATTTTAAGAAACAGGTTGATCAATTAGGGGGCTGCAACCTTACTCTTTATGTTGATAGTGAGTCAGCGTTTCATGAAACAGTCAATACAGTAGATTAAATGGCAAAGAATGAAGTATTTTGCAGTGTCCGGATAAATGCAAACCCTTAGATCTCGAAAAGTTAAAACATGTTCCAAGTGCAATGTTATGTCAGCAGAAACATTTGCTAGAGTGTGTCATGGTGATTTGGCAAGGTGTATGAAGCTTGTTGCTTATGGAGGTGAAGAAATTCAAGCCAAAGGCTCAGTAGTGCCTTCATGCTACTCTGCTGCGAGATGCTATGACTTGTTATTTTATGTGGTCAGGAGGAATATCCAGTCATTATTAGGGCTCAGAGACAGTTGAAAATGGGACTGCTTTCATTTAATAAGTCCACCAAGTTAGCTTAAAAGACCACTACTCAAATTTCACCCAGTACATTTTTTCCACATATGCTGATCTTTTTGAAGACAAACTAGGCAAACTTCCAGTTGTGTACTCCATGAAGTTAGACTCAGAGATCAGTCCAGTTATCCGGTCAGCACATAAAGTTCCAATAGTCATGCAGAACAGAGTCAAAGCTGAGCTGGATAAAATGGTATGACAAGGTGTGATTTTTCCAGTTGAAACTCCAACTGAATGGGCATCTGTCATGGTGGTAGCTCATAAGAAAAGCTCAGATGACAATAGAATATGTATTGATCCACAAGATTTGAACAAAGCACTAAAATGACCTCATCATCCAATGCCCACAGTCAAAGAAGTTGCAGTCGTGATGCCAAATGCCAATGCTTTTTCTCTTAGATGCAAAGAGTTCATTTTGGCAAATTCAGCTTGACAAACAATCATCTTTGCTCTCTACTTTAAGTATTCTGTTTCTCAGGTACAGATTTTTGAGAATGCCATTTGGGATAAATTCTGCATGTGAAGTCTTTCAACGTGCAATGGAGCAACTTTTTTCAGGATACCCTTGTGCTATTATAGTAGACGACCTATGGTAGGAGGTCATGATGAAGCTGAACATGACAGAAACCTCAGAAACATTCTTGAAAGGGCAAATCAAGTGAATTTTAAGCTCAATCCACACAAATGCAACTTCAGCTACAAGAGGTTACTTATGTTGGTTATTTATTTACCAGTACAGGCCTATGACCAGACCCTCCAAAGCAAACAGCCATTCTTGAGATGCCAGCACCATACAATGTTCAAGCCCTGCAATATTTTCTTGGCATGATTAACAACCTAGGCAAGTTCATTCCAGACTTGAGCCAACTTTCAGCACCACTCAGAGAGCTGACATGTAAAGATGTATCCTGGTCTTGGTTAGAGTAACACCAAAGAGCATTTGATGTCCTGAAACAGAGAATTGCTAGTCCACCAACTCTCACATATTATGATGTTCATAAACCAGTTACTCTTTCCTGTGATGCTTCAAAATTTGGTCTTGGTGCAGTCATTCTACAAGAGGATCAACCTGTTGCCTATGCATCAATAATTCTTACCCAAACTGAGATGCAGTATGCTTAGATCAAAAAAGGGATTTTGGCAATTGTGTTTGCATGTTCAAAATTCCACAATTATGTTTATGAAACAGACCACCAACCTCTAGTCACTATCTTGAGAAAACCTATGCATTTAGCACCAGCCATACTACAATGTATGATGCTGCGATTGTAAAAGTGTGATTTCAGTCGGCTACAAGAAAGGCAAACTTTTTTATCTTGAGGATTCATTGTACAGATCACCCAGAAAAACCCTAACACAGCATGTGAATGAGAACCTTGATTTTGAAGTCATGGAAGTGAGAAATTTTTCTTCAACATATCTTGAGTTGAGAGATCACACAACCACAGATCCAGTTTTACAAAGGCTCAACCACTTCATCATAGATGACCATTAAAGCAATCTAGTTTACCTCAAGAAGTGCAACTTTATTTTCAGTTTTCCATACAGAGATGAGATTTTGTCTGACAAAGGTATCATTATGAAAGCTCGGAAAGTAATTGTTCCAAAGTCCTAGCAACAAGAGTACATTACTATCTTGCATCGTGGTCACCCAGCGGATGCCTCCAAGATGACTAGTATTTTAGCCTTCTATGTCACAAGACATTGAGAGAGCACTTTCTTCTGGTTCTGTCTGTAATTGTATTAAGCCACATCAGCAGAAAGAACCACTTCAGGAAAACCAGATACCAGAACTACCTTGGTTGACAGTAGCCACAGACATTTTTGAGTGTAATGGTCAACATTTAGGGTTAGTAGACTCTTAGTCCAATTGGTTCAAGATTGACCTACTTCCTAACCTAGCATCCAGTACTGTCATTACTAAGATGAAGCATCATTTTGGAGTACATGGAATTCATCACAGAGTTATTTCTGACAATGGCTCAGAGTTTACAAGCCAACAGTTCAAAAGATTTGCAAAAGAATGGCACTTTACTCATATCGCAAGTAACCCCGAATAACCAGAATCCAATGGTTTGGCAGAACATGCAGTTTAAAGTACAAAACAGTTACTAGAGAAGTCAAAATGAGATAATAGTGATATTTTCCTGAATCTCTTGAATCTCAGAAATGTTCCTTGTGATCAACATCTTGGTTCACCTGCTCAGAGACTTCTGTCGAGACAAAACAGAACCACATTACCAATCAGTAGTCAATTGCTAGTTCCAAGTGTCAAGAACAACAGGTCAATGAAAAACAATCTGTTGAAATAAGGTTTAACCCAGAAGCTCTGCTACGACAAAACCAGCAAACCGCTCAATACATTATGAGAAGGAGAAGTGGTAAGGATACAGACTTCCAAATTTATGATTGGATTGGTGTCATGAAGAATATTCACCCGGAGATGAGATCATACATTATGGCATCACAAGGAGCAGTCTTTAGGTGGAATCAGAAGCATTTAATACCAGTATCCGAGCCTATGCCACAGCATATAGCCTGTGAGAAAGACTCTTTATCTCAGAGTGAGTCGTCTCATGTTCCAATTCCAGAGGATGTTCCAGAAGACATTCCCATTCCTGTGACAAATCCAGAAGTTTCTGATATGAGTTGTTCACCGAAGACTGTCCCTGTTGGTAAATTTGGTCCAGACTGTTGTATTATGAAATATGGTTGCACCTCTAAGTCTAAACCCCGTAACGTATATGAAGATACACGGACATGAACATTGTGTTTTGTTTCTAATGTCTATAATAATGCATGTCTAACTCTGATATTGTTTTTATAAAGGGCAATCTTTTTAAGAGGGAGGATGTAGATCAATGTGTGTGGATGTACCTTTAAGAAGCTATCCAAGGGCTTGCACAAGTGTATAAATACTGAGCATGTGCAAGTTAAACTGCCCTTTTGTAGTAAGCTGTTGAGATGTAAGCATGTATGTATGTAAGGTCTGTCTGCTAACTAGTTTGTATGTTATGATGCTGCTATCCTGATGTGTTTCTATGTATTAGAGCAACTGAACAAAATACTCCACCTGCTTGTCATCTATGTTAGAGAGAGACGAACAACAGTACCCATGTTCAAACTGCTTTCACTTCATAACATGTTACCCCTTCTGAGGTTTTTTTTGTAACCTTAGATTTAAAAGCTGCTTATCATCACATTTTTATTCATTCAGACTTTGGATGTTTCTTAAAGGTTTATGTGCATGGATCACATTATTAGTTCTCTGCCTTACTCTTTGGACTACCCACTGCTCCAAGAGTGTTCACTAAGTGTTTGTCTCCTGTCGCAGCACATTGCAGGCTACAGGGTATCCACATTTTTCCATATTAAGATGACTTGCTTATCTTTGGAGAGACTTCTCAAAGGGTCAGGAATCTCTCACTTGGGTGAGAGATCTTCTACACAGGCTGGGATTCCAGGAGAACATTTAAAATTCTTTTTGACTCCATCACACAGGATTCTCTTCCTGTGGTGTCTGTTTGACACCACATTGCAAAGATATTTTCTTCCACAGTAAAAATACATCTTTATTTAGATCTATTTCTGAAATGTCCACTCAGGCTTTGGTCACTGCATGAAAATACCTCAGGATTCTGGGCCTCATGGCCTCTATGATTCTCATGACACCCCTGGCAAGAATCCACATGAAAAGATGTGAAGTCTCTTTGGTCCAAGCATTAACACCCATTATCTCATCAGATTCCAGTTCTGGGATTTGTCAGAAGAGAAATCAATCGGTGGAGGCATAAAATATCCCTGAATCCATGTCTCCCCTTCTCTCCTCCTGCTCTTAAGTAGTCAGTCACCACCGACACCTTGTATTTTGCATGGGGAGCAGTGTCAAGTGTGACAAAAGTGCAAGGTATCTGGGACAACCAAGACAGACACAAGCTCATAAATATTAAAGAATTGCTTACTCTTATAAAGACACTTAACTCTCTCTAAATAACTTTTGATCACCAGGGCAACTTCAAGTTATTACAGACAATACCACAGTAATGTGGTTCAAAAACAAGAAAGGGGGAACCAGGTCTTACCCCTCTATGGAGACTAGCCATGTTAGACTGGAATATAGCTTTACATCACAATCTGACTCTACAGGGATCCTACATTCCATCAGAGAAAATGTGTGGCAGACAGGCAGAGCAGGACAAAGGCAGACCCTCATAACAGAAAACTAGATTGAGGGTCTTCCCAGATTACTTCTTCAAATGGACCTTTTTGCCTTCTCTATAAGCAATCAACTGGCAAATTTCTGCTCCAGGACTCCACACAAGAAGGCTTGGAAAAAAAGTGCCTTTTCTTTTCCTTACATGGGAAAATTCTTGTATGCTTTTCCAATCTTCCCACTGATATCCATGGTATTTCTGAAGATTCAGAAGGAATTCCCCAAGATCATTGTGGTGACTCCTTTCTCGCCCAGACAACAGTGGTTCTCCCTTCTTTTGGAACAGACTAGGAACAATTATCCCAAGCTTCCTCACAAACTGGATCTACACACACAAGAACAAGTTTTTTATGCATCCTGACCATAAAACAACTTCAGTTTCAACTGACTGCCTGGATGGCAGAGTCTTTATACCTTTTAGGCACCTGTGATGTGAGGATGTGCTGCAGGTACTAATGGAGGCAAGAAATCCTGCTACTAGAAAATCATATTAACTAATAGATAATGTTTTCTAGTTGGTGTGAACAATGTAACCAACACCCATTCAGGACTAGTGTTTCTCTGGTTTTACAAAATTTGTATAAGTTACTTTCCCATGGTCTGTCTTACTCCTCTATCAAGGTTCATTTGTAGGTGATTTCAGTGTGTCTGCCCATGGATCCCCATTTTTCAAAGCATGTTTTTGAAAGGGGTATGGTACAAGAAACCTCCAAAAAAACAAGTGGCCCCTCCCTGAGATCTCAATTTTGTGTTAGAGAAGTTATCAGATGGTGCAGTGGTGCAGTGGTAGCATTGTTACCTCCCAGCAAGAGGTTCTCTGGTTTGATTCTCAGCTGGGGTGCCTTCTGTGTGGAGTTTGCTTGTCTTCCCTGTGTTCGTGTGGATTTCCTCTGCGTGCTCTGGTTTCCTCCCACATTACAAAGACATGCATCTGGAGCCTTTCTCTCCAGGCCTCTGCTGAAAATTGGCTTTGTTCCAAGTTGGACTTTCCCAGTTAACAAATGTAAAATAAAAATAATGCTTGCCTTTTACTCAACAAAGACATTAGCCGAGGTGCTAAGTAGGTAGTTTTTTAGTGTGAGGAATAAATAAAATAAACGCTGATAGTGCTGCTGTGACTAACTTTATTTATCTTTTGGTCATAAGATATAGCACTTACTCCATATTTACCAGCTCATGTGGCTGATTTAAGGTTCTTAGCATGGGAAACAGTTTTACTTGTTGCTCTAGCACATGCAAGAAGAATATCTGAGTTGCAGGCTCTTATGGTGTTTCAACCTTATCTCATTTTACACAGTGACAAGGTGTCTCTAAAAAGTAATCCTTCTTTTATGCCTAAAGTGGTATCTGAGTTTACTTTACACCAAACTATCCCCCTTTTCCTCCCTGAACCTAAAATGAGGGATAAAGGATACTTCATATCTTGGATGGCTACAGACAATTCATGCACTATCTTGACAAATGAAAACATTTCAGGACTTCTGATCAGTTGTTCATTTCTTGTGAAGGTATGAAGAAGGAACAACCTGTGTGAAAGTAGGCTATTTCAAAATAGTTGCCCTCGGCTATTGCCTTTTGTTATATGCACTCCAATGAAACTATTCCAGGCAGGGACAAGGAACACTCTACCAGGGCCTTGGCTTCATCTATGGCTTTTTGGAAAGGGATGGACTCATAGAATATTCTAGAAGCAGCATCTTGGTCCTCTGTACAAACTTACAAAGCACTACAAGCTAGATTCCTTCTCCATGTCTAAGTCAGGCTTTGCTAGAAGCATTCTTCAGGGGCACATGGACCCTTCTCCTTCCACCTTGCAGTTGTTCTAAGCTACGGTAATCTAATCATATAGCTTAGGCTATGCAGGAATGATTAATATGAAGACTATAGTGCAGTCATGTAAGTAAACTTTCCATACAACTGATGTTCAAATGATCGCTGCTGTTGTAGCCATTCCCTCTCTCCATCCCTCTTGTTTTGAGTGTGTTTTTTATGGTAATGTGTGGATGTTTGATTATTTCTAGCAGTGTCATCTCAGGGCTTAGACTGCTCTCAGTTGGCATGAAAGCTCTGAAGGGATTGGTGCCCATATCTGTCTTTTAGTCATCTCAGCTAGAGCTGATTAACACTTTGGGTATGTGGAAGGTACCTTGAAGCTTTGGAAGCTTTGCAGGGTATAACTCATAAGCTTAGGCTGCTGCAGCAGTGATCAATCAAACATCTACTGTCATGATAAGTTTGCTTTCACAACTGCACTTTTATCCCTTGTTTGGCTCATTAAAGCATTGTATGCACTTGTACAATGCCACACACTCTCAAGAACAATCTTAGTTTTGTAATTAGAAATGTATTTCCTTGTGATATAAAATTAATATAATTTGCTATTCCATGTGACAAATATATAGTACACTCATTTGTATAGATTGCAGACAGTTTGAACTTGTTAAAATATTATTCTAAGATTTACAAAGAAAGTGCACAACTGACATTGTTTTATTATTTTATCTGAAACTATTATTTTTTATATTTAAATGCACTTTTATTCTAATTTACTTTGCACAGCTACCATTGCATTGCCTTAACATAATATGGCTATACTATGATTTTTCTCTAAACTGCGTAAATGCCAATGAGACTGCAGATTTCTAATGGCCTGGCTTCTATTTTGTCCCATGATTATTAGGTAAATCAAGACATTAATACAGCATATATCTATGTGCATGTCTACTTACAGGTTCTACTTATCGGTAGTTTGAAAGCCATCTGTAAAACTGCCATCCCTTTCTAAAGGGTCATAGTTCTTATAAATGTATAATAATTCTTCCTGGCTACTTTTCTACCCTTCCCATCCCAATCATGCTGATGGAGTAAAAACATTCAGATTACTAGTAGCAGAACCTACACTCAGGTCAATACCATACTAATTTAAATATAACAATGTAGATGCAAACCAATATGCAGAGGGACAGAGACAGGTGTGCTGAAAACATATACTAGTCAGACACAATTAAGCATTCTTTCATCAGGTGAAGGACATATATATATATATATATATATATATATATATATTTTTTTTTTTTTTTTTTTTTTAACTAAATGGAAGGTTCCTGCACTGCCTAAAACATGCACGGTTCAAGAAAGCCAGTTTCCCAGTATTGACCTATTGACCTGCACCTGATGCATTTCAGTTTATTTTTATCTGCCAAAGATTATAGTTCAATAACAAGTAGTAAAGAATAAACAACAAAAACTGGACATGTAGACAAGCAGCATAAAAGGACCACCCACCTAATCCGTTAGTTAAGTTTCTTCTAAATGTATCACAGCACAAAGCCTTGTTAGTTACTAGACAGTACTTAATTGTTTCTACAAATGAACTTTTCAGACTGTTTAGGTGCCTTGCTTGCCTCTATTTATTTTTGTAACACTATGGGCAGGATTCACGAAGGCTTGCATGGAGTGTAAGAGACGTGCAACACTCCATGCAAGCCTCACGATCCAGGAACAGCCCTAAACTCCGTGTAAGAGACCAGCTAAAACGTCTCTTACACGGACTGGGCGTGGACATGCTAAATACCTCACTTGCATCCGAAAGGTATGCAAATGAGGTATATTAGCGATCCACGAAGCAGAAACCAGTCCGTGTAGGAGACGTTTTAGCTGCAGAAATGTACTCAGTTGACAACTGAGTACATTTCTGCAAAATCCACAACGGAGCGATGTCAGCTCCGAAAAAAGGTTGCATATGAGTCAGGCAGCATGCCAATGGCCAAATATGTGGCCATTGGCAAGATAACCCGATGCAAAAATATTAAAAATATGATTTTTTTTTTCGGCAATCGCCGATGTGTAAACCCAGCGCAGCCCCGCGCAAACGGGCTGCGCTGTATAAAACCATAAAAAAGAAGGTTATAAACCCACAAATGTGGGTTTCATGCAATACATGGAATGACAATGCAGGGACCAGCAGACCAAAACCAACATGGCCACCGTGTAGTGGTTGCTAAGGGGAAGCTGAGTCTAAGACATGTAACTAAGCATTAGTAGGCAATCTCATGTAAATGAGGGTTAGGATACTGAATCCCACAGTCACATAGCAAATGAGCACGGTCTGAGTAGTGTAAGAGATACAAAAGGGGGAGGAATAGAGTAGGAGATAGGTGACATCACGGGGGGAATGGTAGACAGAAATGCAGTTCATTGGAGGCCAGTGTAACATGACAGATGACAGGCACAGATCATGGAAAGAGGTGTGCCACTAGATAAGTCATGGAAAGACAAGAAATGGAAGGTGTACACTGTTACCTATACCAAAGTTTCTTGCTGGCCGTGCATGCGCACGTGTGCACGCAATGAAGCGCGAGTAAGGCAGTGTGCATGCGTGTAAGGCAGTGTGAGCATGTGGGAGCGTGTTGGGAGATGTTTAACACTGTTTGCGTGGGTGTGCGCGCATGTAAGACAGTCTGAGTATGTTGGAGGCTGTTGGCAGACGTGTAACAGTGTTTGCGTGGGTGTACGCACGTCTAAACCTGAATAAGTAGATCCTTAACCATGTAAGCACGTGTGCGCGCATGTAAGCCACTGTGAGCGTGTTTCAGATAGTATGCAAGTTGCTCCCCCCTGAGGAAACAGAAAGGAAAAAGGAAGCAACAGAATTAATAGGAAGCTAGCAGGGATAACTGCTGAAGCTGGCAGGTGAAAATAATTAGAAGCAGGCAATTACACATGCAGAATAGTAGCCCAGCCCAGCACTTAAAACTCTGCAAACAGTACTGCAGGATGTTCTCATTAAGAGACACTGCAAGACAGGAGTAAGCTAATAGAAGTGAAAACTGAAAAAGCTGAACTCAGAGCAGAAATGCTAGGGGCTGCCATAGCTGTCATAATGAGACATCGGCGACTTGCTGAGGGTGGTGACAATGCAGATGGTGCCAGACAACCCACAGTGAGGAGACGGAGAAGAGTGTACAGGCCCAGGGTCACCTACCACGGGTTACATGAGCTGGAGATAGTAGAGTGCTATAGAGTGGACAGAGAGCTCCTGCAGCAGATTGTTGAGCTGTGCAGGCCACGCCTCACACACAGAACCAACAGAGGGGAACCCATCCCAATGGAAACCAAGGTATGTGTTGGCCTAAGAATACTAGCAACAGGTACCTTCCAGAGACCAACTGGCGATATGATGGGGATATCACAGGCATCAGCCTCCAGGATACTACACCAGTTCCTGGATGCCATGTCAGCACATGTCGGTGATCATGTATATTTCCCCAATGCCCGTGAGGTATTGGCCAGCAATATGCGTCTCTTCCAGCAAATAGCGGAATACCCTGAGGTACTGGGTGCTATAGACTGCACGCACATATGCATCAAAGCACCAGCAGGAGAGCGGGGTAGGGCCTACATAAACCGCAAGGGCTTCCCCTCCATCAACTGCCAGGTCGTGTGTGATGCCCAGGGCATAATAATGAATGTGTGTGCTGGCTGCCCTGGGAGTTACCACGATTCCCACATCTGGCATTTGACGCAGCTGTACCAGACATTTGCCAATGGGGACATCCCACACGGACACCTAGTGGGGGATGCAGGTTATGCACTGGAGCCGTGGCTGATGGCACCCATCAGAAATGCACACACACCTGAACAGGAACGCCATAATGAGGCACACGCACAAACACGTAATGTGATAGAGCGCGTGTTTGGGCTGCTCAAGTCACAGTTCCGGTGTCTGGACACATCTGGTGGAGCCTTGCAGTACACACCAACTACATGTACCCAAATTGTCATGGTATGTGCTATGCTACATAATATGATTCTGCAAAAACAGCTGCAGCAGGACCAGCATAGGGCCGGGCCAAACAGCCCCCCACCATTGCCAAGGCCATCACAGGCAGAGCGTGACTCGGAGGAGGAACAACCTGAGCCTGCCCCAGTAGGCAGAAGGAGGCATGCCCAGTATGCCCTGGCCTTGGCAAAGAGGCAACGCATAGCACATACATTGGCTCAGTAGGAACCTTGGGAATGATACCCCTCTCTGACTCACTCATATAGTAACAGGGATGCCTAACGTGACACAACCTGCACTCAAACATGTACAGGGAAGTGTAATATGCGCATCCGACAGAGGCAGCCCTGCTGCACCACCTGAGGCATGAATGCTATGTGTCAAGTAATGTAACACCAAGTACTATATGCACACCTGAGGACCCTGACTAACATCCTACCCTCACCAAGCATCATGCCACAACATGACAACGAGATGATCAAGTGCAACAATTGACTGAAGTATCGCAGTTATTCAAAGGGGACCCAATGTGTGCCAGTCTGGGATGACATGCTGAGCATGACATGATGCACCACCTGCTAGGACTGGCATGCACCTTTCAGTGCAGGCCGTATGGATACTGGCAAAGGCTGTTGTCACCCACAGTGTGCCCTGAATAGGTAAGGCTCAAAACACAAACCTATCTCCATAGGTACCAGAAGGGACAAGAATACGATAAGGGATAAGTCGAAACAGCAAGATGCATGCAGTCTAAACTCACCCAGTATGGAGAATGTTGATAACTGTGATGTAACAGACAACTGAGGCAAGGCACACAACAGCACCCTAACACTACCAGGTTACACCCCATACTGTGCTGTACAGCCTCCAAACTTGGAACAAGCTACGAAAGGAGGGTGACTAGCATGAATTGTCAAGGATAACCACACCCCCATGTCAGTACCACAACAAAAAGCAGCATGGACTAGCCATGCTCAAGTAACAGTGGCTAAAACTGCCCCCCAGTTCATAGCCTGCTACAGACTACTGTCCCAACACCAGGAACTGCATCCAGCCTATGCTGGAATACATGAATATATCAAGTCCTCCAACCCACATTATATTGGGTGACCGCAAATACCCAGACATAGACTGGGAGCATTATACTAGCTCCAACAGTGTCGGACAAAGGTTCATAGAATCCACAAACCAAAAGGCACAGGAACAACGTACCACCCCCACAAGAGTGGTAAGCATACTGGATGTGATAATCAGCAACATGGGTACTGGATGTCAAGTTGAGAAGTGTATTCCTCACTGGTAAAACCAGACCATAGAGTAATCACACTGGATATACAAATCCTGACCACAGTCCCTGGCCGGTGAACCACAGTGGAAAACATGTGTTAAGCAATATCTGCACCCTCCAAACTGATGTGGAATCCATGAAAGGTCCCGTGCAGGTGCAAAATATGGGCCACACCTCAGAACCTGTAATACAGCCATTCCATGAACACTGCCAGTAATGCTTGGATTATGCAGTCCTAAATTAAAACAAGACACAGTGCCTAAACCTGGCATGGTGGACACCAGCCATAACCAAAACATGCAAGAGAATGAGGAAGCTACTACATGATAGAGCAAACATGAACAATTAAGTAATCACTGATCAGTAGTATGGCATTAACATCTGTCCACACATGCAATCCACTAAGGCCAGCCACAACAAGTGGAATCTGTGAATCCTGAGGCAATGTCACACCTGCCCCAAGTACACAGACAACCCCCAACCCCACCCAAGAAATACAAAAATATGTGAGAGATGCAACCATCCATCCAAACTGGAGGCTGAGCTCCCTCAACGCAGTACTCCCAAAACAAGTCAGTAGGAGAAGGTAACCACACACACCACAAACACAGTCCCACATAGACCTATCACAACTGCAAACCAAATACATAAACACAGACAAACATTCCCGGAGGCACAAATTACAAAGACAGCACACCAACAGAGGCCTCTAAAGCAGACACCCAATCAAACAGCCTCCAAACATAGCACATGCAACACATAGCACACAAAGCTGGTGTGCCAAACAGTCACAGGACAGACGTAGAAACAACATGCCTGATACAGTTGTAATAGGTGACTCCATAGTCAGACACACTGCTATCCCGCACACCAGACTGAACAAGGGAAAGGGTACTGTAAGCTGCCCGTAGGCTGCCACAATATGCCACATAACAGAAGTATGTAGGTCACTCCAAAGCAAGTAGAAATATGATGCAGTCATAGTCCATGCTGGTGTGAATGACCGGAGATGTACCGCCCTAGACTACATGAAAAGAGACATAGATGAGCTATCTGATTATGTAGTCCATGCCGGTATGACACTCACCGTCCGCAGCATACTACCCTTACCAAGAGTAATGCCACAGTACAAACACGGAATGATCAGTCATAGCAAGTGGCACACTTACTGGTGTTATTCCAAGGGGATCCAATGTCTGTCTGCTGGGGATGTCATGCTTGACAAGCCATGCAGCTGTCCATGGGATGGCCTGCACCTGTTACCCCTGGGCGTCTGAATATTGGATAAGGCCTTTGCCACCTCCATAGAGCCTTTTGTAGGCAAGGCTGAAAAGACTGACCCACCACCCTAGAAAACATAAGTGGGAAGAAACATAAGGGAAATGCTGACCAATGCCAGATGTGTACACCCCAATATGCATGCTCCTGAGGCCATCCCCAGAATGGAGAACATCGATGTCTGTGCAGTGACAGAAACCTGCTGCAAGCCCCCTGACAGCACACCAGCACTACCAGGGTATACCACGTATCATGTGTCATGGCCCCCAAACCTGGAACGAAACATAAAAGGAGGGTGAGTATCCATAGTCAGCACAGACACCCGTACGTCCAGGTAACTGACAATGCACAAGGCATTGGAGTTCACACATGTGCAACTAACTGTAGGCAAGACTGCTGTGCAGTCTGTAGCATGCTACAGACTGCACTCTCACACACAATAACCCCACCCAGCCATCCTGAAGACAATGGACAGTATGAATGTCCCACCAAATAACAAACAAGGTACCACAAATCACCACATAGGTGATAAACCAGTATGTATGGAAAGAGTAACCAGGGACCTAGGGACACAAGTGGACAGTAACCTGTTATGTGACACCCACATTGCCAATGTGGCCAGGAAGACTGTCTACATTTGACACTGTATCAGGAAAGGAGTCACATCTACGGCAACAGAGGTCATTGTGCCCCTATACTATTCTCCAATCACACCCATAATCAAGTACAATGCCTCATATGGGATGTACCTTACCTGACACCTGCAGCAGTTAGAAAGACCTCAAAGGTACCTCACCAAGAGGATAAAGGGTCACAGATATATGTCATATGCTGCCTGGCTGTAGACACCCCAGCTGAATCCAGTCACATACTGCCTACACAGAGGCATTGCATGCCTGTTGTAGGAGGCCATGCCCAACACAGGAGTAATGGACATGCTCCACCCCAGAAAATACAAATCCATCGGAGCTGTGAGAGGGAGAGATGTCAACCTCAACAAATAATGAAATAGGATGTGCTGGTGGGACAGATACATAATCCAGAGTCTCCCCACACCCTGGACCAGAATCCCATTCCATGTAAGGCGGAGCCCCTCACTGACACTCTTCAACAGGAATCTTGCCAAGTGGATGGATGATTGTAGAGTTACACTGGGGGTCTTCACTGTGTCATGTCCAGACAGAGGCACAGCAAAGCCGAACATAAATGGCCATAATATGCACATAGCAAGGGGTGTCAAAAGCCACACACACACTCTGGCTAGGCTAACAAATGCCCAGGGTGAATAGCCTAGTATGACCCTATGAACCTATGAAGATACAAATTGTACAGGACACTAAAGATAATCCCAAGGCTTTCACAACTGATGGTAGGAACCATGTTGGGAATTCACAGATATGCCCTGAATCACACAAATATCACAAACACACACACATATTGCCAACATACATCCTGACAGGTGCAGTGCAAACCCCCCCCCAAATGCAGAATATCTATCCCAGCAGACTGCTGGCCCCCTGACATTGCAGATGCTGAGGTAACAGACAACATCTACAAAGCAAAACACACAGCAGCAATGGTATGGGATGTTGTCCTGGGCTTAGTGCAACATGGACTCCAAGATGAATGGAATGCCAAACCACACTACTGCTCAATGTCAGCCTTACCACAGAATATGTACCCAAAGAGCAGTGTACAACAACAGTGGTACTTCTCAACAAAGGTGTTGCCTGAATGGATACTGAACACTACTACCCCAGAATCCTGAGAAGCTCGGTTTGCACAGCTATGGAAAGGATCAGCATGTACCACAGACATAAAGATATTGGAGACCTACTGACACCGGAACCAACCCAGTGTGGCCTTCCCAAGTGCAGATCCTGCTCCTAACCATGTTTGACTCAATTGAAACAGCCATTAAGGTCATTGATGAGGGCAATGTGCTCCACACAGTGTATCTGGACCTTGCAAAGGCTTCTATACAATACCCTACGTGTTCATTATAGATAGGCTCACCAGCTTAAATATAAACCCACATGTCAGTAGAGGGGTTGCAAACCAGACCAAAGACAGAACAGACATGGTCAGACATGCTGCAGCCATGTCAGACTACAAACCAGATATAACTGGCATCCCACAAGGCTTTGTCCTGGGATCTCCCTCGTCTGGTATATATGTCCCATAGGTACAGGCAAACATGGAAGGACTGTGTCCGAACATGTTTGCAGAGGACTACAAACTGCTCACCACATATGATCCACCAGCTGACACAAGCATCCCACAAAATGGCCACATAGAAACAGACAACTGGTGCCATAGCCATGTCAGCAAGCTAAGTGCAGAAACATGCATAGTCAACCCTCGTGGATATACAGTAAGTGCCTACCAATTACCACACAGGTGTTAACCCATTATGTACTTAACATGTAATGAGAGACCTGGGGACACAAGGTGATAGATATCCTGCAGTGGACAAACATGTGCTGTAGTGTTTATAGAAACATACCATATACCCACCTAATCACGAAGGCTGTCAGATCTAGATAAGGGGAGGTCATTGTGGCTCTGCAGTCATCCTTCATCAGCAGTACAATTGACTACAATAGCCCCTGTGGGATGTACCTCAGCAGACACCTCCATCATCTGTAAAGTCCCCAACAGTACCTCATCAGGAGTATCAAAGAGCTTGCACAGATGCCATGTGTTGCCTGTGCTGCTGGCATCAATAAACATGCTGCACCTTGTACAATCTGAATGCCAGTGAGCTATGCACATGAAAGACCTGAACCCCAGCACTGACGTACATAGGACAAGCTGTACTGCGTGCTCCATAACAGAGAAGCCACCCCCAGCACAGGCTACCCATAGAGTCACTTATCAATCTTCCTCAATAGGAATCCTGATGAGTGGATGGGAGATGGTAGATTTATCCTGGGTACCACTGTCATGCCACAGGTAGACACAGGCACAGTATACTAACCATGACATATGTCATGGCAAACCCCACTTACAATGTGTGTTGAAGGACAAACATACTCTCCAAATAGCATTACACATGGACTAGGGCACATCACTAGTGTTTGCAAATGTACACCTATGCTGTGGAATACACTACCAATGTTGGACAAGCCTGGTTTAAGTAGTTCATATCTGAACAGAATGCAACATGGTCAGATGTACACAACTGGCCCGTAACCAGGCTGTTGTGCCCACTGTCGAAATGTAAAGCAGTGATAGCAGTAAAGCCCAGGATACTGCCCACCACAGTCAAAGTACTACCAGTACACTATACAGTACTACAGTGTTAGGTCAGTGTGAAAGGATGTTGACAACTGTATGCAAAGTATCCCATGCAAACACTGCAGGCACAGTATAACCCTGTTGTGTTCACACACAAAGCAGTTGTACTGTAACTACACAACATGACACACAACACACAACCATAAACTGGTGATAGTTGTTGAAGTTCACACTCATCCACAAATGTGGTGGGCTGCAGAGTCCAACATATGGAATGTTCACACTGGCCATGCTCACACACTTTGACAACATGCCATGGGAAGGCTGAACTGGGCATGCTCACACACTTAGGCCAAATCTCGGTTTAGCAGTTGGACACACATAGCTGGTATTGTTATGTGTTATTCCAGGAACCAACAACATTATAGCAGTCTGCCCAGTGCACACAGCTAAATGACCACAGAGACATACGTGATATAGTGGACCCCTCCCATATGCAAACATCTTCCACAGATGCACAAGTTGTTCATACAAACAGGGAATGCTATGGCAATAAAGATGTGCAAACAGTCTATCAGCAACAAATAATGTGCATTTGACAATGAAACATATGGGTGTAGAGGTCAACACTAGGCTGTTTGCTGTAGGGAATGACAGCTTAGCCAGAGTGTGCTTGGTGTCTGCCTCCCTACAGGATGCACATTCCCCTTTATAAACACAGATGATGTCAGCACCCTATAAGTACAGCAGGAGAAAAGAAATGTCCCAGTAATCTGAATAGCACACTCTGCTAATGCGTCCGTCTCAAGTGTCATAACATAATTAGGTAGGGGTTTCAAACCCTGCAAATGCTCGGTGAGTGGGGTCGGTGTGTGTGTAAATCTGTGAGAGAAAAATGTCCCTTTTGGCAACTAGGAAAACACCCTACAGGATGCACTTCCCCTTTCTAAACACCGATGATGTCAGCACCCAATAAGTACAGCAGGAGAAAAGAACCCTCCCAGTAATGCGAATAGCGTGCTCCGCTAATGCGTCCATCTTAAGTGTCATAACATAGCTAGGTAGGGGTTTGAATCCTGTGAATGGCAAGCGTGTGTGTTTGTCTGAGGGGGGTCTGTGTGTGTGTGAGGTAAATGTCCCTTTTGGCAAATAGGACAACACCCTACAGGATGCACATTCCCTTTCTAAACACCGATGATGTCAGCACCCTATAAGTACAGCAGGAGAAAAGAACCCTCCCAGTAATGCAAATTGCGCGCTCTGCTAATGCGTCCGTATTAAGTGTCATAATATAGTTAGGTAGGGGTTTGAATCCTGTGTAATGGCAAGTGTGTGTGTCTGTCTGGGGGGGTTGTGTGTGTGAGGGAAATGTCCCTTTTGGCAAATAGGACAACACCCTACAGGATGCACATTCCCTTTCTAAACAGTGATGATGTCAGCACCCTATAAGTACAGCAGGAGAAAAGACCCCTCCCAGTAATCCGAATAGCACGCTCTGCTAATGCGTCCGTCATAACATAATTAGGTAGGGGTTTGAATCCTGTGAATGGCAAGTGTGTGTGTCTGTCTCGGGGAGTTGTGTGTGTGAGAGAAATGTCCCTTTTGGCAAATAGGACAACACCCTACAGGATGCACATTCCCTTTCTAAACACCGATGATGTCAGCACCCTATAAGTACAGCAGGAGAAAAGAACCCTCCCAGTAATGCGAATAGCGTGCTCTGCTAATGCATCCGTCTTAAGTGTCATAACATAGTTAGGTAGGAGTTTGAATCCTGTGAATGGCAAGTGTGTGTGTTTGTCTGAGGGGGGTCTGTGTGTGTGAGGGAAATGTCCCTTTTGGCAAATAGGACAACACCCTACAGAATGCACATTCCCTTTCTAAACACCGATGATGTCAGCACCCTATAAGTACAGCAGGAGAAAAGAACCCTCCCAGTAATGCAAATAGCGCGCTCTGCTAATGCGTCCGTCTTAAGTGTCATAACATAGTTAGGTAGGGGTTTGAATCCTGTGAATGGCAAGTGTGTGTGTCTGTTTGGGGGGGTTGTGTGTTTGAGGGAAAAGTCCCTTTTGGCAAATAGGACAACACCCTACAGGATGCACATTCCCTTTCTAAACACCGATGATGTCAGCACCCTATAAGTACAGCAGGAGAAAAGAACCCTCCCAGTAATGCGAATAGCACGCTCTGCTAATGCGTCTGTCTTAAGTGTCATAACATAGTTAGGTAGGGGTTTGAATCCTGTGAATGGCAAGCGTGTGTGTTTGTCTGAGGGGGGGTGTGTGAGAGAAATGTCCCTTTTGGCAAATAGGGCAACACCCTACAGGATGCACATTCCCTTTCTAAACACCGATGATGTCAGCACCCTATAAGTATAGCAGGAGAAAAGAACCCTCCCAGTAATGCGAATAGCGCGCTCTGCTAATGCGTTTCCCCTGTGTATCGTAATGTAATTAGTTAGGAATGTGAAACCTGTAAAGACATGTGTGTGTGTGCATTTCCGTATGACAAACATGTTAGTTCTGGCAATCAGGCGATCACACTACCTGATGCACATTACCCTTTAAAAGTACTGATGTTGTCAGCACCCTCTAAGTATAGCCAGAGATGAGGAACTATCTAGTAAACCAATCAGTGCGCTCTGCTAATGCGTCCCTCTCACGTGTCATGACATAGGTAGGTAGGGGAATGAATCCTGCATATGGCAAGTGTGTATGTGTGTGGGGGTAGTAGGGTGTGTGTAAATGCAAGTGTGAGGGAACAGATCCTTTTGGCAAATACTACTATACACCAGATGCTGCATACCCCACCAGTAAACACAGGGGATGTCACCACACTATCAGCACAGCCAGACAGGGCTAGTTGGCTAGTAATGCCAACAGTGTGCTCTGCTACTGTGTCTATTACCGTCGTCAGAGTACAGATAAGCATGTTTTGGTAACCCACAACTATCACGTGTGGTTGTGTCACACAGTATGACCTTGTGCGGGTGTTTGTACATAACAATGCATGCCATTGCCTAACCCAGCAATGGCATTGCACACATGATGTATGTGTGTGACACATACACAGGAATACCTGTGACCTGCAGTAGTTACCATGTCTGACACATGCTTTGTGTGGATAAATGGTATTAGCGATGTATACCAATATGACTGTGTGTCTTACTGTGCAGGTCCGCACGTGGTATGTCCCTATACAGTGTGGGTGTCTATGGTGAAAGACCTACAGCAGGGGATACACATCTGGTCTGGGCCATATAGTGTACATGTAGTCAATGTACAGGTGCTGTATGTTCCCACCTGTTGTGGTAGTGGTAACATGCCATTCCATTGCATTTCGGTGACCACATGCTGTGAACTCTTCAACTAGAGTGTTGTAGCTACAGTAATGCTCACACACAATGTTTGGCTGGATGCAGTATGGCCTTATAAACACAGTTCATGGGACTGTCATATTGCCGGTGTTGTTGTGGAGGATAGGTGGTCTTCCTGTGTATGTGAGGGTTGTGTGTGCCATGCTATGACCCAGATGGCAGTCCGGCACACTGTCAGCTGCACTTGAGTAGGCCCTGATGGTTTGTGCTGTGCCAACAACCTGGAGGTGTGTGTATCTGTGTTAACTCGGGATACCACACCCCTATCCATGTGTGTTACATGTGTAGGGGATGACGGGCATGGTAAGGAGCATAACCTTTCAGTGATGGGTAACACCTGTGAGCCATGAATCATGCATCTGGTACTGCACAGACACTGCAGTTCACCGTGCTGAGGGCAGTGTCCGGTGCATGCATCCTCCGGTGTACACTGCTGTAGTTGTGTAGCAGCACTGTTAGTGTCCTAACCTGTGTGATACCCACGGAGGTCACTATGTAAACCATGTCCTGCAGCATATGGCAGTATGTGTGTACCAAGGAGCCTTGCCAGTATACATCAGGCCATGTGTGTCACGTGCAAGATGACCCGTGAACATCAATGTGGCCTCCCTAGCATGTAAGCACACATTGACAGCCAGTGGATACCCTATGAATGATAGTGGAGACTGAGCATAATGTAGACATACAACAGCCATCCCACATATAGTGGTAGAATACCTGGGGAGGGTATGTTGGCAACCAACACCAGGCTCATACTGGCCTGTGCCACATGCTGAGAGATCCATTCTATGTTCCCTATCATGTAGTCCAGGGAGGTATGTCCCAGGCAGCCACACTGGCATGGTCAATGAGTGAGTCATATCTGTTCATGCCTCTGTCTGACCTGTATGCATGTGTGCTGTGGTGGACCATAGTGCCCCTGAGTCATATCACTGTGCCCTCCACCAGATACAGCCTGTTGAGCGGGACCCCAGTGCAGCACACATGACAGGTACCTGACACGTCTGTAGCAGGTGTGTTGTGTAGCCCTACAGGCTGTGGGTGTGTGGCACAGGGAATGTGCGTGCCATGTGTGGCATGTGCTGTGTTCACGGAACATATGCCTGTGTGCCAGCTGGAGGTGTGTGATGCACAGGCAGGCTGCTAGTCTGAGTCCCCACGTATGCCCCAGTGTGTTCGGCATGCTGTCAGTGTGTGGCAATGTCTGACTGGTATTGTCGTCACTGTAATATCATGTATTGCTTTATTTATTTATCCTACATATGTTGACTGGGATAGCCCAACTGGATGCATGTCCATTCCCAGGGTAGGCCTGTGGAGACAAGCTACGAGGGTAGCAGATACAGCATTACAGAATACTAGCATGACATAGTACAAACAGAGTATTTACAGAGATTACATAAGTAAGCAGGTCCAACATGTTCCACAGGTTAATGTTAGACCTGAGCACAAGCCAGGATTAAATTGTATCTACACAGTACAGTGGTTCACACAGGTTACACATCCGAGTTAGCCAGGCCTGATACACTGACATAGCCAGTTACATGACAAATGTTGTTTGAGTCTACTGTTAAATGACCTAAGGTGGACATTAGGGTAATAACAGCTGGAAGTGGGTTCCAGGATCTACTTACAGGATCTGCAAAGAGAGAATCACCAGCTGTGGTAATACACTCGCTAGTTCGAAGTAGTACAATGTTAGAGGATCGAAGCAGTCTAGGATTGTTATAGGGGGTGATTGTAATTTAAGTGCAGGAGTATTGTCTGGATTATGGAGGGTTTTATAGGCCATAATCAGTTGTTTATACCGTATTAGGCTGGGTATTGCAAGCCAACCAAGCTGATTTAGATTGATGCAATGATGTGTCCTAACAGGCGGGCCAGTGGCAAACCTGGCAATGTGGTCGTAGCAAATCCAGTGCTTGTTAAGGACAGTCTTGTTCATATGTGAGAGTAGAGGGGATGCATACAGAAGGGCTGGAACAAGGTGTGAGCGAGCTATGGCACCTTTAGCTGGAGGGGCTAGGAAGGCTTTCATTCTGTAAAGTGACCCTAGCTTTCTATTGATGGCTTGGCTAATCTGGTTAACATGTATGTCACATATGAGGTTATTGTCTATGATGACACCTAATAGTTTTAGAGATAGGTCAGGGTAGATTATTGTGCCATCAGTTGATGTTATGGTAACGGTGAACGTGGTAGACCTACGTGTTTGTGGAATAACAGCAGTTCAGTTTAATTGGGATTTAGGATCAGATGATGTTCAGAAAGCCAGTTTGCTATTGTATTACAGGTGGTCTGGGTAGCCGAACATAACTCTACTGGAGATGTGGCTGGGCAGATCAGAGTAGAGTATACAGCATATTGGATACAGCTGGCTTTTGGGATGACAGTACAACGGTCATTAATGATGATGGAGGACAGCAAGGGCCGTAGGATAGAGCCTTGTGGTACTCTGAGGGTGTTAGGTAGACGGTTAGAGGGTTTGTTCTGCCAGAGGCTGGCCTGCTGTTGACCATGCAGGTAGGATTGACACCATTGGAAGGCTCCAGTATCTAGACAGTCTGTGCAGGGTGTGGAGTCCACGCTGGTGATCAACCATATCGTATGCCTTTGAGTTATCCAAAAAGAGGGCTGTGGATATATCATTGATGTTGCAAGTATGGCTTATGGTGTTAGTGAAGGCTAGGAGGCCTGACGGAGTGCTGTGATGAGGACGTAGGCCATGCTGAGTGTCTGCCATAATGCGAGTTTGGATTAGGTGGTGCCTGACTTGTCTATGACGAAAGTCACCATAATCTCTGCAAGTGGAGAGTGTATTGCTACTGGCCTATCAGTGGAGATGTCAGTAGAGCTGCCTCCTGTGTGAAGTGGGATTACATATGACATTTTCCGGATGGTGGGAAAGTTAGATTCTAACATAGTACGTTTGATTACCTTTGAGACGGGGTAAGCAATAGCATCATCTGGTTTTGATAGGTACTCGGCAGGGTGTTGATCGGCACACAGTGTAGTGGGTTTCACTGTTACAACCAAGGTACGGAGAAGTGAAGTGAGACTGGTTGGCAGCTGGACGCAAGTAGTTTTCTAGGGGTGCTGCTTTCAGGACCAGGGGAGCTGGGAGGTAGATGGCAAGCTAGGGCCTGCACTGTCTCAGTAAAGGACTGGTCAAAGCTATCAGGAACATCTTCAGGGGTATTATCATTAGTAGCAGCAGGGATTGGGTTTGACGTTTGTCCTGTCGTAGTATATATGACATGCCACCTGACAGGGTATGGCATCACTGGGTTCAGAGAGACCAGTCCACAGATTGGCTGTGTGGTGGCATCCCACACATGTGTTGTATATACCTGGCCAAGGGTGATGGCTGACTGCATACATGTGGCAGCTGTGACAATGACACATGACCCACATAAACCACGACTGGACCATAGAGGCGATTCACAGGTTACCTTTGGACATGCCGCCCTAGTAGTGTGATTGCCATGGTGAGTACCAACACATAGGGCCAATGGGGAACAACATACTGAAGGTGTGTATGTGTGGGTGGACTGCCTCTGTCTCATAGCACTGACATATATGACTGCACATGTGAGTACATGCCAGGTAAGACGTGTGCAATGTGTCACAGGCAACTTACATGCGTACAGGACAGACAGTGACGTTCTGTCATGTGTAAGGTTGACATACATATGGTACGCTATGCAGATGTCACTAGCAGTCTACTGAAGCACTGTAACCCTGCATTGCAGGTGTAAGCAGTGTTCCAGGGGACACCAGGCAAACATGCATGCAAACAAGGCTACAGTACACAGGGCTGGAAGTACTGCATCATACAACAAAGAAGGGGTAACAATAACAGTAAGTAACAATGCATATATGTAGGCACTATCAACATGTACCCAGGAATACGCAGCACAGATGGCCATGGTGGAACCGATATTATGTCATACTTATTTGTGGTCTGGACAACATTGGTACTGCACACATATCTAGATGCGTGAACATACACATGGCATAGTTGTTGTGGGCATCTTGACACCATTACTGTACATGTCCACCATTGCATATCACTACTTGCGTTAGCTTTCCCCCTGTGCTACCCATGTATGCGGCTATCTGTCGACAACCTTACCACCAGCATGCAATTATGTGCAGCTGTTATGCTTTGGTATGTACTATGGGTGCAGATAACAATTCAGGACATTCATACAGTTACTACAGCAGGCATGCTGGGGTACACACACAGTCATAGCAGCACACTGCACTGTTACCAACATGATACTACTAATACACATCTATGTAGTCACCCTGTGCATCAGCAACGTGTTTACCTGTTCCTGCAATGATGTTGGAGATTGCAGGAGGTGGCACAGTGTCATCATATGCACAGGGTGTGGATTAGGTATGCCTGAGTCAGCCACTGATACCACCAATTGACATGTGTGTGTATGTGTGTTGGTGAGGGGCAGCAGTACAGGGTGGGGCAGTGTTGCTGCAGTGTGTGCATGTATGTGGTTGCCCTAAGTGTTAACATTTCGCATGTGTGTATGCACGCACACAGTTCCACCTCATGGCTGCCATATACAGGGGTTTGTGGACAGCCACAGACTGCACCTGGCAGGCCATACAGATTAGTGTCTGTGTGCACGGACACGGTACCTGTGCCTGGCAGGGGTGCTACGGACCGTATCCAGTACAACGCCTGACTGGGTACTGTCATCGGAAGCGGGAGTGTGTTGACTGGACACATGTCCCTGTTGGGACTGTCCAGAGCCACGTGCACGTGGTCTCCTGGGGCGTTCCGATGACAGCACAGACCCAGCATTGCTGGAGCTGCTGCTGGCACTATGGGGGCGTGCGCGAGCCTGTTGCCATCCGCGTTGACTGCCAGCTGCTGCCGCTGCCGGCATACGGCCACGTCGATGCCGCAGACGCCCACCACTGCCCTGGCTCATGGACATCTGGTTGTGGAACTGCTGTAATATGTCCCCACAACGTCTGTCTATGACATCGGTGAAGTTACGGATAGCATCCGCAATGTCACGCATACTGTCTGTCATGGCTGTGCGGCATGCTCTGAGCTCCCTCAGACCCTGTCTGGTGTACCTTTCCATACGTGACTGAGCCTGCATGACAGTCCGTAACTTTGCTGAGGTTGACAGACCTCTTTGGGCACGTCGGCCGGAGACAGTACGCCCACGGATGCTCCCACGAGAACCCATGGGCAACTGTCTGTGTGGTACCATCGGAGGACCCTGCCCATGGCTGCTGTGTGGGGACGCATGTGCCACAGGTACCACATTACCCTGGTCTATGCCCACTGTATCCTGTCCATCACCTAGGGACAATGGTGACATAGGATGTATAGGCAGGATGACTGTGCGCAATGATGGGGTTGACAGCTGTGTACTGTCAATTGGCTGACCAGTGGCAGACCCTGACACACCTTCCTGTACCATTACACATATATCATCATTACCAGTAGCCGTGGCACAGGATTCAGGTTCCCTGCTGCAGGTCACCAGAGCAGCCCCCGAACCTTTGGGATGAAGACAGGAAACACAGTTTACATTCTCCAGACATTGCTACCAGTGATGCAGTTATACACACATGCACACATGGACACATGCACACGGGCACACATGCACACATGCACACATGCACATGTGGACAAATGCACACGTGGACACATGCACACGTGGACACATGCACACATGCACACATGCACACATGTTCACATGCACACATGCACACATGCACACATGGTCACGTGTACACATGCACACATGCACACATGGACACAGGCACACATGCACACATGCACACGTGGACACAGGCACACATGCACACATGCACACGTGGACACAGGTACACATGCACACATGCACACATGGACACAAACACACATGCACACTTGGACACAGGCACACCTGCACACATGCACACATGGGCACTGACACACCTGCACACATGCACACATGCACACCCTGCAGTATACACACAGAGCACTACTGAGTTACACTACTGTTACTAGCATTATCAGGAGTATTATAGGTTATGTTAAACACACTCACCAGCATGGATGGCCTGTCTCTCTGTAACCCTGGAGGGACCTGCAGAAATGATGAGATTAATGTCAGTGGGCACATCTGTCCCATTGATATTGCATATGATACAGTGTACAGAACAGTCAGGTGTACATATGGCATATTACCTGCACGCTCCATGTCGTGCTGCTGTGTGGAACCAGCCTCCATCATAATGCAGGTGTACTGCTGTTGGTGTTCCGGGGCTGCAGCCACAACACTTAGGAGTAGCCCCTCCAGTCTGGTGAGGGGGGGATGTGTGGCCACCCCACCTCCTGTGGCGACCTGTTGCCTGTGGATATCTGCTGCACGCTGCCGGACACTTCGGATTAAATCACTGCAGTGATGTCGTACCTGCTCATATGTCCTGTTATGCGTGCCAATTTCATTTACCCTATGGACCAGGTCTTGCCACAGTGCGGCCCTCTCCTGCTGGTTCTGACTGGTGCGGGAAAACAGGATGTCATACTCCCGCACCAGGCTCTGGTGGATCTCCTCATCCTCCGCCACGGAGTAGGCAGGGTTACGCTGTCGCGCCATCTCCCTGGAAGAGAACACAGACAGGATATCAGCACACCATGTCAGCAATGTATGGCACACATACTATACATGATACGCATGTGTAGTGATATACTACTACTCCCATATGTTGCATGTGTGTGTGTCGTGGTGGATACACAGGTACATGGCCAGATATCAGTGCTCGGCCAATACCTGTGCAACAATACCTGCCACATCCCACACTACGTAGTAGCATGCCCCATCGGTCAGCACACACGTACAGGTGCTATGCACAACCTCACTCTGGGGGTCCATCCCAAGGTACTGTATGTGGGACACTGTCCACTACTCTGATGTGGACAGACGTTACTCGGCCTGGATATACATATCCCACCACCACCACCAGAACAGTAGACTACATTGATATGTATGTGGTTAGACAGTTATTCACTTGTTGGGACTGGGATGATATCCATGCAGCACACTGGGCCAGTGGAGGCCACGAGCCACACTGCTGACCCCTTTGCAAATGCTTACCACGGACATGCTGCGGATTGCATGACACTTGCACACACATGTCTAACCCAGACCCTATGCACAACGGTTAGGCATCCTGTCCAGTGGGCCCAGACAGAGGCAGATTGTATAACAATAGCAGGAGGCTACTGCAGGATGGAGCATATTCACATTAAGGGTAGGCATCTGTGGTCAGCACTGGTACTATGCTACAGTCCGTCATAACGACAGCCACAGCCTACTCTGGGAGGGAAATGGACACAAACACTATGGATGACCACAAGGCCTTCTTCAGTTATGTTACACATATGGAGCACATGCCTCGGATATGCTCTGTGTTAGCCCACACCTACTTAACATTCACCAAACACACGCATATTGCCAACATTCCTGCAGACATGTTCGGTGCACATATCCCCCCTCCCTCTCCCTCACCTTTGGGATACTTATCCCAGCTGGATGTAACCTCTCTATCATCGCACATGTCCAGGTGAGGGCCGCCCTCAGCAGAGGAGAACACACAGCATCACTGTGACCTCGTGGTCCCCCTGGATGTGTGCTACCAGCTCTCTGAGGGGACATACCACCGCATGTAACACTGATCGTTTATCTTGGCCGTGCTACAGGATATGTACCTGGACAGTGGCATACAGCAACAGTGGTCCCACAACACTACGGGGGCACCTTGGCTGACCCTGGGAATTACCACATCATATGCATAATGGGCCTGGTCTGCTATGCTATGGGATTATGCAGTATGGGATGCATGTGCAGTGACATCGGGTACCTGCGGACACTTGTTCCCAGCCAGTGTGCCTTTGGGATGGGCTGATCCTGACCTTTGGGCCCGGCTGACATTTCAAAGCAGTCACTACAGCCATTACTAGGCCAACGCACAGACACATGCTACCAGGATCCTGGCCTATGCCTGCTTGACATGTGATGTATGGTTGTCCCCTTTTGTTGGAACTACGTACACACAACATATCACATGGACATACCTATGGATACAGACCTATGACACATTTGGAGGGTTCACAGTATGCACACTATTAACCTGCTACTTTGCATTACCTCTGTTAGTCGCAGCTGGTTGCATTACCACAGCTTCTGCTTGCTGCTGCTACTGTCAGTGCTGACAGCTTCAGGGTGCAGAGAGTCACAGTTTTTTTTTTTTATTTATTTTCTTGCTCTCTCTCTCTCTCTCTCTCTCTTCCACTTCTCGCCCTCCCTCTGTCTGCTTGCAGACAATGCAATGAATGTATTGCATGTGGGGAGTGTTAGCACTGGATGCTTTTGTAGGTATCTGCATAGGTCCATGTGATGGCCTCTGCACCAATTGCAGGCCAGCATTTGCTAATTGCATACAGCCAGTTGTGTACTGATTGCAGTTCTCACTGTGATTTCAGGTCAGTGCTATAAAAGGGTATGTGTGATAGGTGTTGCCCTTTCAGATTGTGTGGGCGGGGACCATGCTGGTATGCTGTGGACAGTGTTCTGTGACTGTGAAGGTTAGTATCTCTCTCATGCCTCAGGCTGTGTTGTATATTCACAACTCTCCATTCCTCTTTCATGTTCCCTGTAGCAAGTGTGTATGCACATTGACTCCTACAACTATATATAGATATTTATATATATATATATATATATATATATATATATATATATATGTGTGTACATATGCATACATATATCTATGTACTTTAACTGACCTTATTATCTACAGGCTGCCAACTAGCATGGCTGTTTCTTTTCACACACTACTATTATGGATATCCAGTGGTTTTGACATTTATTTTAAATGACATGCTTTGTGTACTACACATCCTATATTCCCTTTACATTCATCCCTACTTTTACAGGTTATATTTATTTTAGCACAATGTTTTTGTATAAGAGTCATGGCTTAGTGGTAGGTTGTACAGACTAGTGTTTCTAAGGTCCTGGGTTCGGGACTGACAGTGGGAGTTTATTTTTCTTTTGAACTGAGTACAGGACCTGTCAATCACAGTGACTAAGGCACTTTTAAGCAGTTGTAACCGGGCTAGTGCTGGTTTGCACGGAGCTCATGCATGCGCACTGGCGGTTAGCTCCGCACACACCCTGTTAAAACCGCTTAACAGTGCTTACTCTGGCGCACACCCGCGCTATTTTCTTTGAAAGAAAAGAAAATGGGGAGACAGGAAAGTGGTGAAAAAGGGGTCACAAAGAGGGTAAGACAGTAGGGAAACAAGCTTGGGATGTGCAGGAGGGATGTAGGTAAGGCCCATAGCTGCCCATTTCTTCAGCAGCAATAGCTGTGCATATGTATGTAATTTGGTGTGACATTTAAAACCTTCCACCCCTGGAAGAGGTGTCAGGACAACAATAATACTTGTTGTACAGCCAATTGTAATTGGTAGGTTCCATGTCCAGTGGACATGTGTGCGGAATGGGCAGCTATGTATGGGGCGTAATTTTTTTGTGGGTACAGAGTGCCCTTTTTTTTTTTTTTTTTTTCAGGTAAGAGTGGTATGTCAGGTGAAGGAAGTCGGTTCAGCTGGGGAGGTAGGCTGGGTAGGCAAACAGACAAGACAAACAAGACGCATACAGGGGCAGTGTATGACACGTGTGGGGGGGTTACACAATTGACGGGGACGGAGGTTTGGATATCCAGAGCCCATGAGCCCACAGATGGCAACAGTGGAACTGATATCCCCACCCATAGGCAGTTGCCACTGTTCCTTCACTGCCCAGGACGGGGCTGTGCTGGGGGCTGTGTATGTGGGGCAACGGGCAAGTCCATTAGTTGCGCCACCCGTGCCTCGAGCTGGTGTAGGGGCTCAAGGACAGAGTCTGGAATCTCCCTACGCACCACAGTCCGGACGTTATGGAGGGTGAGTGGTGGATCTCCTCTGGCCACACTTGCAGGGGGGGGCGAGCCCCATCCCCTGCAGCGCTTCCACCTGCAGGTGGCACAGGGCCACCGGAGGAGGGTCCGGACTCGGCACTAGTGCCAGGTGCACTCGCCAGCTGAGGTGGGAGAGGTGGGTCCGCTGGAACCCGCCTTCCCTGTCGTTCTATGTTTTGCATTATGTCATGACAGTTTGGGTTAGTGACATATAATACCATTCACAGTTAGTTGTAACAGCATGCATTAGTATTCCCATTAACCAAACACCCAGATATTCACACCATTGAACAGCGTGCATAACACATGCATAATTTGAACAGAAATACAAAGTCCAACAACATGCAGGGTTAATTGATGGCAACAGGCCATCAGGTGTGGATGTATGAACAGGGCAGATGCATCAACAGACATGCAAATATATATGACCCAACAGGACAAACGTCCAGGGATGTTAATTGTGATTGCACATACCATTTTCACGTGGAATGGGTTATAGGTGGTTATAGGGTGGGGTAAATAAGGTAATATTAACACCTTCGAATACTAATACATATGCTGTACATTTTTAATAGCTACAGTTATATACACACTACTGTTCTAACTGCAGTGTCCTATATGTTAACTATTTCACCTTGCTGATAGGACTGTTACTGCAACATCAATATACATTTTAGTGTTCTTCATACACATTCATATCAAGCTTTGTTCAGATACATCATCCTGCTACTTTTGCTTTATATACCTGTAGACAAGTGTGGATGTTTGGTATATCAGACAATCATCCTATTCATGTATTTCAGACTGGGAGCAACATATCCAGATTTTGGGATACACATTCCACATGCAGCAACACTTTGAACAGATTTTGCTGTTTGGTTCTGAGTCTCACATGCATTTAATTCTGTCTTGACTGCAGTATACTTTATTCAGGGGTTATTACTACTGTATTGCTGGATTCCTGACACTTTCTCACACTCTCTCACTTGCTTTCATGTTACTATTCAGGATGGTACTTCTAGGCTTTATTGACATGTTTTAACAGTAGTTATTACAATCCTTTCCAGCAGTCTCACTTCTGTCATGTTTCAGTATTTCCACAGGGATATATTTCACACATGTGATTTCATCATCTTCTGCAGCTATACTTTACATCCTGCTGCAGGTTGTGTACTATTTTCTTACAGGCAGGGCATTTTATTTCAGAATATATGTTGGACAGTTTCATGTTTAGTTTACACTTACAGGCTGGGAACTCTTGTACTCAAGCAATACTTGCATACACTTTCACACTGTTACTTGCAGATTTTATTCCTTACTGGCTACACTGCACTCTTTTGCTGACTGTCATACTTTTATATTTCTTTACAGTTACTGGTAGTGGATTACTGACCTGCCTGGTGGCACAACCGCACCAGCCTATCGCCATAGGCTCTGCGGTTCGCAGAACGGACACCTGCAGCTGTAATATAAATGAAGTAATATTGGAATACACATCTCCATAATTTCAGCTAGTTTAACTTTTTACATACATAATTAAATGTTACTTACTCAGTGGTGGGGCATTGGGTGATTGCCGGGCCTCCTGGATCCAAAGGTTCAGTTGGTCCTGCTTGCGTCTCTTCAGGTCCGCATGGTGGTGACGGACCTGCTCACCTGTCCTTGGAATCCCTGTGGCACTGGTGAGTTCATGAGCCAACTGGTCCCACACCTCAGCCCTGTACGCTCCACAGAGGACCTGGCCCTGCATGAGTTGGGCCTCATGATTGTGGACTAGGAGCCAGGCCATGTACCTGGACTCCTCAACACCCCACCTCTGCGCTCGAAAGCGACTACCCTCTCCTACACCTGACATTCTGCCTGCAGGTCTGTTCTACAATCGTTTATGCTGTGTATTCCCACCTATGGGGCTTATATAGTCCGTTTTTCCCGCACATATCTGTGATTGGCCATTTTGGAATTGTATCAACTTCAGTAAACCTGCATTGTCATGCTGTAGTTTGTATTCATTCCTATATATTAGCTATTATTGCATTTCTAGGTACTGCTGTCATGGCTTAGTGGTTCTGTACCTTGACTATGGTGTATAGTATCCTGGGTTCGAACCTGGCCACTGCTTTTTATTTTTCATGACTGTCTAGACATGCTGAGGGGTGTGTCTGTGTAAAGGCAGTTTTGATACAGCTTGCTCAGCGTTGCCCGTCGGTTAGCTTGTTTGCGCGGTGCGCAGCTCCGCGCAAACGGGGTACGCTGGTTTAAGCCTCATTTGGCTATCGGCACGCATATTCCACTCAGCTCAGTTAGGGGCACATATATTTACCGTGTTAAACCACTGCTCAGCTACGGGCACTCATTTTGCACCAGTTAAACCACTGCTCATCTACGGGCACATGCACTCACCCTGTTAAACTGTAGCTCAGCTATGGGCACATCTGGCATTTTTTATTCTTTTGTTACCTCACATTTCTTCAATATAAATGGGCTATTTCATTACATTTTACATATATTGGGGTTTTATGTGTACATATTTGTCAGGGACTCGTTTCCTGCTTATTTTGAAAAAAAAAAAAACATTGGTGCTGTGGGGGCTCGAACCATGAATGCCTGCTCTTCAGCCAACATCTCTACCACTACGCTATTGCTTCCTGGATTATTTTGCATATTTATAGGTTCATAGGTTCATAGGTTCATACTAGGCTATCTGCCCAAGGGCATTTATAAGCCTAGCCCATAGTTATGTGGCTTTCGCCACCCCTTTAGTTTGAATAAAAACTATGCCTATCATTTTTCTGTGCCTCTGTCAAGCAGTGACACTGAAGTAATCCCTGGGGTATATCTGCGATCTCCCATCCATTGGTCAAGATTCCTCTTGAACAAGGCCAGCGAGGTGCTCTGCCTCACATGTACCGGGATTTTGTTCCACAGCATAGGGAGTCTCTGGGTGATGAATCTGTCCCTCCAGCACGTTCTATTTATAACCGTGTCAAGGTTTAAGTCTCCCGCCCTTGTGGTTCTGAGGGATCTAGATTTTTTGAGGTGAAGCATATTCATCAAATCTGGGTTTGACATGGCCTTATATGTCAGGCACAGGTCACCTCTGAGCAAGCGGTATGAGACTGAATAGAGCTGGAGTTCTTTCAGTCGGGCAGCATAAGACATATTTTTGAGACCCTTTATCCTTTTGGTGAGGAACTTTTGGGGCCGTTCAAGCTGCAGCAGGTGTCTGGTCAGATACATTCCGAACGGGGCATTGTACTCAATCATAGGTCTAATGAGTGATGAGTACAGGGGACGATGACCTCCCTTGATCTAGATGTGAATCCCTTCATGATCAGGTGGGCGATATAGAAGGTTTTCCTAACTACTTTAGCAACATGAGTGTCAAACGAAAGGCTACTGGCAACTTGGGTCCCCAGATCCCTGATGACTTTTCTTTGCTCAGTGGATTGCCACCTATATGGTAGCTAGGGGTAACCTTGTTTTTCCCGAAGGGTATGACTATGCATTTTTGGCGTTTAACTTCAGGCCATGGCTCTGGCACCAGTTATCCGTTTCTGTGAGGCCCTTCTGGAGGATATCTGTGTCAGATGTGTTTTCGACTATAGCGCCCAGTTTGCAGTCATCTGCAAACTTTGTCAGCCATAACCCTCCTGTGTTTGCTTGTACTTCAGAAAAGTAGATGCCGAACAAGAGTGGACCCAGGACTGAGCCCTGTGGGACACCACTTGTGACAGGCTTTGAGTCTGACATGGCTCCAGCAACTCTGACCCTGTGGGTTCTGTCACTTAGCCAGTTTGCAACCCATCTTGTGATGGATGGGTTTACATTCAAGCTGATGAGTTTTTCGATGATACCTGAGTGGGGTATTGTGTCGAAGGCCTTTGCCAGGTCAAGGTAGGCTGTATGGACTGCCTTTCCCTCATCAATGGCCTTGGTGACTGTCTCGAAAAAGTCAACCAAGTTTAAGAGGCAGGATCTGCCTTTGACAAAGCCAAACTGGGTTGGATCCAAAGTCTGCAAGTTCCCTATGTCTTTATTTATGAGTTCCATTATGATCCTCTCCATGGCTTTGCAGATAAGGCTTGTCAAGCTAATGGGGCGGTAATTTCCAGGGTCTGTGGAGGCACCGCCCTTATGAAGTGGGACCACAGTCGCCGTGCGCCACTCCTTGGGTACGTATCCTGATGTGAGGCTAAGACTAAACAGCTGTCCTAACTGTGGGTTTAATTCCTCGTTGAGTTCATGAAGCACACAGCCGGGGACACCATTCGGTCCCATGGATGCTGTGTTTTTTGCCTTAGTGAGGGCAGTTCTCACCTGGGTGTTGGAGATGTTTGGGGGTCTACAATCCTCTGGAATAGATATCTCTCCTTTTGGGGGGGAGAAGTTTGCACTGAACCTGTCAGCCAGTATGTTAGCAATGTGTGTAGGTTCAGTAATTTTCACATCATTTTGAACTAATTCTGAGCATATCTGGGAGTTTCCTCCTAGGTTTCTAACATAGCTAAAGAAGGCCTTATGATTGTCTTTAGAGTCCTTGGCGATTTTTCTCTCAAAATTTGCCTTGGATGATTTTATGAGAGCTCTTAGTTTTTACTTATAATGATCAAAGGTGTCTTACCTTTCAAGGATTTTGCTCTATCTTGTAGTAGCTTCCTCCTTTTGTTGTAGAGCTTGTTTATGGCTGGGGTCCACCAGACTGGACGCTTGCCTTTGGTACAGAGAGTCTTAGTTTTGTTTGGGATTGCCTGATCCATGCAGTCCTGTAGGTGCTGGTAGAAGGCATTTTAAGTGATTCAGCGGTTTGAGTAATGTTTACCACTGGCTCAGGGGCCTTAAAGGAGACCACACTAGTTTTTAGAAGTGTGAAATCGGCTTTGAGAAGTTTTTCACTGTGGTCTTTTTGTTTCAGGTGGGGCGGATGAGGACCTCCAGCGAGATTAGTTTATGATCTGATCTCACCAGTGAGGGGTATACTTCGGTGTTGAACATTTTGATCCCATGTTCGTGATGATGAGATCAAGTATGTTTTCTCCTCTTGTGGGGATGGTGACTAGTTGTTTCATGGCATTTGAGTTTATGAACTCCAGGAATCTTTGGGTTAGAGTGTTCGGGCTTGAGTAGTGTTCCCAGTCTATATTAGGGTAGTTGAAGTCACCTAGTATGATGGTGTTTGGAGATATATTTATCCCCTCCAATGTTTTCAGGAAGGCCATGTGAGGTTCCTGAGTTTGAGAGGGTGGCCTGTAACATGCTACAAATTGCAGAGCAGTCTTGCCTATGGTTAATTGCACCTGGATGGTCTCCGATGCATCGTGCGTTGACACCAACCTTGAGGTGTGGATGTCCTTTATGAATATGGACACCCCCCCTCCTTTCTTGGTGTTGTCCGGATTTTGGGGTCGGAACGCATGATATGAGGTGAAACCTGTTAGTGCTGGGGTGCTCTCAGGAGCCTTGAACCAGGTTTCTGTCACAGCACAGACATCGATGTTCTCCATATTGAGAAGGGCCTCGAGTGCGTGCATCTTGAGAGTGAGACTTCTGGCATTGAGCAGCATTACCCTTAGTTTTTTTCCTTTTTGGTGTTCTAGGGTGGTAGGTTTAGAATTTGAGCCTTGCCTAAAAAAGGCACTATGGGGTGGCAAGAGCCTTTGCCAATATCCGAAGCCCAGGGTGACAGGTGCAAGCCGTCCCTTGAAGCAGCGTGGCTTGTCCAGCATGTCACCCCAGGCAGACAGACATTGGATCCCCTTTGAATGACACCAGAATTTAAGCCAATTATTAAAGCTGATCATCTTATCACTGTATTGTGGCATCATTCTAGGTGAAGGTAGGATACTGCTCAAGGTCAGGGTCATACCTGCCTGGGCTACATAATCAGAGAGCTCCTCGATGTCCCTTTTCATGTAGTCGCAGCAGGTACGTCTCAGGTCGTTGACACCAGCGTGGACAATGACTGAGTCGTACTTGTACCTGCTGTTGAGAGACCTGAGTGCTTGCATTATGTGGCGGATTCTAGCGCCCGACAGGCAGCTTACTGTGACCTTCTCCTTACTCAGTCTGGTGAGCGGACGTCAGTGTGTCTGACTATGGAATCACCAATGACAAGTGTGTCGGGCATTTTGTTTGGCCTTAAGGGCTGTGACTGTTTGACACTCTGACTGTGTGGTCTATGTGTTGCATGTGTTGGGTCATGAGGTGGTAGTTGTTTGGGTGTCTGCTTGGTGGCCTCTGCTGTTTTGGTAAATTTTGATCAGAGCCTCCAGTATGTCTTTGTGTGAGTATGTGTATGATTTGAAGTTGTGATGGTACCATGTGTGACTGGGTATGTATTGTGTGTGGTTACCTTCTCCTCCTGTCTGGTCTTGCCAGTCCTATGTTGAGAGAGCTCAGCCTCCAGTTTGGCGTATAGTTGCATCTCTGCATGTATTTGTGTTTTGTGGGAGAAGGAGAGGATTGTCTGTGTACATGAGGCAATTGTAACATTGCCTCAATATTCCCAGGTTCACCAGTTGAGCTGGAGAGGACACTAGCAACTGATCCCTCGACATACTAGAAGTAGTAGATAAAGAGACTTTCAAAGGACTCGGGAAGTGGGTTTTAGGCTGGTGGGGTACTATCTATAATAAGAGTGCTTTATCAAGGTGCAAGTACTGTAGGAGTAAGTGCTAGGCTTTACAGATAGAGAATAGTCTACTTGGGAATCAAGTAGAGATGAACTTTTCAGTTATAGGATATGCTGGTTAGATCAGCAGTACAGCTCGAGGAAGGTAGTTCTAAGGGAAAATTTGAAGAGTAGAATTTAGATGGCCCGAATAGTTTAACCTTGTTTAACCGCCGCTGCTCTTGTGTGCAACAGTGGCAACTCCGTGCTAAACCACGCTAACGCGCGTTTAGCGTGTTTTATAGCAGGGGGCTGAAAGGAGCTAGAATTGGCCCAAAACAACCAATGGACTACTAGTTTCTGGCTGAAACTTCACCAAATCGGACAAAAAGGCCGCTCAGTGCTTCCCACTCCCACTGGTAAGCAAAGAAACTTCCCTCCTTCCTAATAAGGCAATGGATCAGTAACAGGAACTAAAAACAAAGCCCAGGGATCAGCAACTCTGAAACTGGACTACTCTAGTTCAGTAAGGCGGGAAAACAAGAGATTTTTTTGTTTTATTACAGAGATAAGGAAAAAAAACAGGCAGTAAATGCTATAAATGCTGTAAATCGGCTAGCGCAATTTAGTGTGTAGCCTACAGAAACAATTTGCAACAATTAGTAACTTAAAGTGCAATAAACAGTGTAAAATGCAGAAATCACTTAAAGTAGCAGTAAAACAGGCGAAATGCAGTCGCTAGCTTAATAACAGTGGGAAAGCCACAAAAAATACTTATATCTGGTAGAAAGTCACTCTTTTAGCTCTCTGCTGCTTGGATCACTCTGCAGGCCACCATGAGGATCTGTGCTGAGTTGATACAAGCTGGAAAATGCGTGTTTAATAAGGCAATGGATCAGTAACAGGAACTAAAAACAAAGCCCAGGGATCAGCAACTCTGAAACTGGACTACTCTAGTTTTTTTTTTTTAGTTCTTATATGTTCTTTAGTTATATATATATATATATATTTTTTTTAGTTCTTATATGTTCTTTAGTTATATATATATATTTAGTTCTTATATGCTTTCCCACTGACTGCTAACTGTAGCTGCTTACGGCACGCCCAAGCAAACGAGCACTCACGGTTAAACATTTTTACAATTTAAAAAAATATGACATGTTCATTTATATTTCTTTTATGTTTAATAGTCTGTAGGGGCATGTGTTGTGTTGTGTTTATTCACATTTCCATGGACTCTGTTGTGGGTGTCTACTTTGGGCACTTTTACACTTCTGGGGGCGTGTCTGCTTGCAGGGCTCAGCCTACGGACACGCCCCCACATGTCTTACATGGACCGTGTTAGACTTAGGCGTGATTCAGCATGCTCTCATGAATATGCAGAGCATGCTGACATCACTCCGTTTAACTGCAGCCTCCGTGTATGAGTTATAACTCTTACACGGAGGCTTCGTGAATCCTGCCTTATGAGTTCATATATCTGGCACTGTTTAGCCTTACTAATTTCAAAGGAACATTTTACCAGGGGCCTTTATCATTCATTGAAATATTCACTCTTTTTTTCCATGGAAGTTTAGCACATTTGTTTTGAAAAGGATATTTTTCTGTTTTTTTTTCTTTAAAGCTTCTCTCTTTTTGTACTTTTATTAGCTCTGTGAGGAATCTGAGACACCAATTGTTTCTTCTTCCTCACAGTATATCCAGGGAATTCAGATTTGACTGTCTCCATCTCTCTTCATGTTGTTCCTATATGAAACAGTATAGTTTTAACAGCACTTTACTAAATCTCCATCTTTTCTACATCATTATCAAGAAAGAAGCAGCAGAAATATAAAAGTGTTGTGTCCTGGGTCTTACAGCAGTATAAAGAAATGCAATAACCACATTAGTATATAGCAATGCAATAACTGTGTTAGTATATAACAGTATACAGCCATGCAATAACCGTAGTAGTATGTAGCAGTATATAGCAGTGCAGGACCGTGTTAGGTTAGCTATTGTTCATGCACCCCTCTATACCACACAGAACATGGTTTGCATTTCCTACCACTTTTTCACATAGTTTTCTAGCTTTTCATGAAATTATAAAATGCTCCTCAACCCTGACCCATTACAGTCACCCTGTCTCTTTCTCTTTCTCTGTAACTCTACTCTGTTACTGATTTTAATGCTTCATATGATTTTCCATAGCCTAAATATATGATTTTACATTTTTTTCCAATGAACATCAGTCATTAAATTCCTGACCAAGCCTTTGCCTTCAACTTAATTCTCTTCACTTCTTAGAATACTTATGTTAATATGGGTATTAATCACCAGCTAAAAATGATGCTCTCTACTTCCTGTTGGATGAATGTCACTGTCATAAGTAAGTATAAATCAAGAGGCCCAGTTCCATCCATTCATAGGGTTTATATTACTATGTCGAAAGACCTGTTCATCGAACATGTCTTAATCGACACAGAAATATTGACCTGTTAAAATCCCAAATGGCTGCTTCAGCAAATTTTTTCCCAGGGGAAAAAAATTGCTCAGGCATACACAAAAAAAAAAATTTTAAATCCTACATATTGGGGGGGCTTCACCCCCACATTTTTTATGTGGGGAGCTGTGTCCCAGCACCCCCCTAACTAAATATACCAACTCCAAGATTGTGGTACAGTGGGGAAAAGGGCAAATTCCCGATGAAGGCCGAGCAATTTTTTTCCCCTGGGAAAAAGATTTGCTGAAGCAACAGTTTGGGATTTTCAAGGGTCGATATTTATGTGTCAATTGCGATGTGTTCCGTGAACACATCTTTCGATATGGTAATATAGACCCCCTTTCAAAGCATCATAAGAATTACAAAGCAACTACATCTAGAGACTATTTATTCATTGCCAGTATCCACCCTCATGATGTATCTAATCAACAAGGTTCATCTTGAAAGAAGAAAGGGTGTCATTCTTTTTTACAGGTAAAAGCAATGACAGGCTTGGGGGTAAGCATTAACTAATACACATATCCCTTCAGTGTGTTTTATTTATATGTTGGTAGAGATTTAAATTCTTAGTTCATGTGTTTGTGGAACTGATTGCCCCATGGAAGTGCAAAACATTAAGGTGGACTGAGTTCCTGATAACATGGGATACAAGACAATAATTTCCCGAAAGGAATACATAAGAGACAGAGCATATGGATAGACCATCGAGCCTACCTTTGTAGAGTAGTAAAACTTTTAGTTTTGAACTTCGGGGGCCTTTCTAGCTGTGTGATGGGTCTGGATAGGTATATTTTACAAGGGGTATGCACTGTATAATTGGTGAACTAGAGCTGAGTATAGAGAAATGATAATTTCTTTTGGCCTAGTCAAGATGCCTTTAGAGATAAGTTGGACTTGACAGAAGGACTTCCTGATTATCAGTACTACAAGATGACAGAAGGAGATGGGCTGTTAGTTGTTGACTGATGTGCGAGGACCCATGACTACTGTGTCAATTTGGAGTTGAGTATTGGCTATATGTACATTGCAGATAAGAACTGTACATCAAATATGGCAATACTGCACTTTTTTTGCATTTGATTTTAGCCCTTTTTCTATACAGCATTGTTTTGCAAGGATTAATTTATGTTGCAGTGACTCTTTATCAAAAGTGATCAAATGTTAACTCCCCAGCTTCCAGTCATCAGCAAATTTAGTTAGTCATAGGTCTGCATTCACATTTTGGGGGTCAGAGATGTACATGCAAAAAAAGAATAGGTCACAGTACTGAGCTCTGAAGTACACTGCTAATTACAATCTTGCTATCTGAAATGTCATCTTATAATTCATAAGCCTTCACCCAAGCACCATGTGATTACTGCCATAAAGTGCATCCTTTTAGTTTAGTTCTCACCTAGTAAAAGTCTTTCTGAGCTGCTAAAGGGCTCTATTTGATCCAGTTCAAATTGATGCACTTGATTCTTTCTTACCAGTGTTTGTTTGTATTTTATTAATATGCACATCATACTGTTTGGTGTTTTATTTAACAGGTAGTCACTGAGTTGTAAATTAAGACAGATTAATATACATTAGGACTCTTAAAATGTATGCACTTGATAATGTAACCAGTATGATATTTGGAAAATTGTAGATCTTGTCCCATCTGAGACACTTTATTCTTTTTAACTGACATTTGTATACATTTTTTGATAGGAACATCACTCACCTGGGTTTTTTCAATAAATAAATTCTTGTAGGATCACACGCCATTGCACTCCTGCCTTACAGTGCTTGGTTTTCCAGTCTGCTTCATAGGTGTGTGTGTGTGGGGGGGGGGGGTCTCTACAATTGGTTGTGTGTAAAGTGTATGAGGTTTAAAGTCATAAATCCAGAAAAAAATCAGGTAGAAGACAGGCAGGCAGACCAAACATGAAAACGGACACTTCTTAGTGCAACCAAATCCTTTATTATTAAAACAACGAGATAAGCGCTTTTGTCTCGATATTAGACAATCAAAGAGACTTCATCAGATAAAATTTTCTAAGAGCACAGCCTAGAAAACAGAGCTTCCAATTGGCTGTATAATATTTTGTGTCCATTTTGTATACAGCCAGTTGGGAGCTCTGTTTTATAGGTCGTGCTCTTAGAAAATGTTATCTGATGAAGTCTCTTTGATTGTCTAATCTCGAGACGAAAACACTTATCTCGTTTTAACAATAAAGGATTTGATTGCACTAAGGAAAAGTGTCCATTTTCATGTTTGGTCTGCCTGCCTACCTTCTACCTGTTTTTTCTGGATTTATTGATTTCGTTTTTCTTTTGGTGAGATTTAAAGTCATTAAATTCTGTTCTCTGATATTGAACTCCCTAACCTGTTTTTCCTATAGGAAATCATTGCTTTACGGTTTCTATATGCATACCCGCAGTGATTTAGTATTTATGCGGAGATATTTCTTTTGGTTCATATTTCTCTTTCACCTTTCACACTCACCAGCTGTTTCACAGAGCAAACATCTAATACCAGCAACAACCACCCCATAATACTATTACCAAACTATAATGCTGAAACCTTTTTCTCCTTACAATTCACTGCTATACACAGTACTTTCTTTCAAGTACAAACTACCCCACCCACTAAAAATACCAGTTTCTTCTTTCCACTCTTCACAAACTGTTGTGCACACATTGTCCAGACACGTACAACTCCTGTCAAATCTCTACTACCTATTTCACTTCCCAGCCCCACCTCCATTCCATCATGCCAGCATACACATTCTCACACTTCTTCATCCTACTTTTGTTATTATTATTACTGCTACATGTCAATAACAAGATATATAAATGCCTACACATTTCCACATATTCATAACACCCACCACATAATCTCCAAACATTACTTCCTTCTTCCACCTTCTCATACATAACACAATCATTAACTTTATCACACTTCATTCACTCCTCCTACCTTCTCACTCACATATCCTCCAAAAAAAACACAAAAAGCATAAACTCATATCCATTTCACACATGTAATCATCATCTCTCTTCAAAAACTACTAAAACTAACAACAATCCTATACAAATGTATACCATCATCCTCGCGTATATCTCTGAGGTACAATTAAATCTAATTCAGGTCTCACCTCCCTCTCCTGATTCCTACTAAATACTGAAAATATACAGAGTAAATTTAACCAAATAAATGTTTTCATTTCACAACACAACCTGACCTTTTTGCAGTTACAGAATCATGGATCAAAAACAACAACCCGCCTATGCACCATCTATTCCCAAAATATGATTACTACCTTGAATCCAGGTCAGGAACATGGAATGGTAGAGACATCTTCCTCAATAAATTCCACCTACAACTACAACTAATAACCCAAACCAGATCTATATCAGGCACACTTCCACAGTGGCTTCTAATCAATGTACAAGCCAACAATACACAATCTTTGTACACAGCAGTGGCATATCCCCCTAGCAACTGTTGCTAGATCCGTGAAGCTGTTACATACATACCTCTCAACTGTACAGATTTTTGCAGAATGTCCAGATTTTTGCCTCATATTTTTTGTCCATTTTGAATAAAATTGTGGTTTTCTGGCAAATTAATGGCAAATCATTAAAGACTGAAGTTAAAAAATAATGACAGAGATTTGAGTTTCAGACTTCATGCTATCCAGAAAATTCATGCTAATGTAAATACTGTTATTCTATCAACTTTCTAAGTTTGCAAGAGAAATATTTAAAAATTGCCCCTATTTTTGGGCCTTTGTCCCACTTTTATTTATAGCTTTGTCCAGATTTATTGCTGTAAGAGGTTGAGAGGTACGGACATGGTATTTTGTCAAAAACATCATACCACTCTGGAATTTCCATCTAAACATGCTTAGCACCATCTATAATGATGTCACTGACTTCTTAAACGATTCAACCACTCACTACTAAATGAAGTAATCACTGACAATCACTCACTAATCTTCAACATCACCATCCATGCTCCAAGCCCCAGTGACCACTGCCCAATTTTTATACTATATTTTCAACACAGAAAGATTACTTCAAAATGAGAACAATATCACATTCCAGCATTAATAAACTGAATGCAGTCCTTAGGACCCAAGAGTAGTCATCAGTTTTAAGTTATTCTCACACAAATCAGGTAGTAGAATCATTCACCAGTATTTTAAAAAACTACAAGACAGATGCTTATCCGTAATTTCTTGGTTATATAAACCAATAACAAAAAAACACTTGACTTACCACTGAACTAAATTCACTCTTACAGCTGAGAGACAAAGTTTGGATCTGGAAAGACAACCCTACCCAAGACACCAGACTAAAGTTTGCCCAACTCAAGAATCCTAGTAAAACAAGCCATAAAATGCATAAATATCAGCTCATGAAATCAAAACAAAACTCTCTAATCAAAACTTCTAAACAGTGTTGGAAAAACATCAGTCAATGTACAGGTAGCTCAACCTCATCAGACTCACAAAATACCAACACTTAAGTTTACACCAGCTGAGTTTCTCAGTAAATGCTACAGTTTCCCATCAGTACCTAAACAGTATATATCCCAACTCTTTTCTTGCAAACCTCTGCATTCCACTATTCTACTTTAAACACATGAAAAACAACACAACTGAACCGCACAAATACATATAGACAGTCCCGAGGTTCAGACAGCATACACCCCTGGTTCATATTTTAGTGCAGATATTTTATATTTGCACCCCTCTTACAGAACTACAGCCTATGCCTGACCAAAACACTGTATTCTCAATCTGGAAAAATGCCATAGTAAATCTACTCCCAAAACAAACTAATCCCTCCAAACCAACATGTTACCATTCACTGTCCATTCTCCTCACCCTAGGAAATATCTTAGAAAAACTCATCTACATACAGCTAACAGAATACATCAGAAAATACAATCTTCTTTCATACAAACAACATAACAATTGGTCAACACTCACCACAATAATGGCTCTTTAGAGTCACACAGATGAAACCCTTCTAGGCATGAACAAAGGACAGCTGACAGGCAATAATTTTTATTGACCTCTCCAAAACATTTGATTTAATGGATCACAAAATTATCTTAAAACCACCTACTTGAAATAGGAATTTGCCAGATACCATAAAATTGTTCCAGAACTTTATAATTGATACTTTACTATTAAAGTCCAATCCTCATTCTCACCTTCAGCTAATCTCAGAAAAGACGTCCCACAAGGCTCTATACTTAGCCCCCCACTTCCTATATCCATCTTTGTCAATAAGCTTCCCCTTGATCTCCCTTCTCTTCTCTGCTACTTTATGCAGATGACATGGTTCTATTCTGGTCAGATCAGTCCCTCAGAGAATTCCAAAAAAAACTTCCAGCTGATTTCCCCTTCTTTATACAATGGATTAAAAAGGAAAGCCTACAACTTAACATATCCAAAAGAACGAAAAAAACATAGTTTTTGGTACCAAACAAAAGCTTAAGAAAACATATTCTCAGTTACAAATATTTGGTCTTAACAACACTTCCTTAGAAAACACTACCACTGTCAAATGTCCCAGTCTATGGCTAAATCAATGTGTTAGCTTAATTCACCATCTAAATAAAACCAGAAACAAGGTTAACTCATTCCTACTCTGGGACAATAAACCATTCCCATTGCTATTCAAAACATCCAGATAGGCCAAAAGTAAAGTCACTGTCCCTCTCTCTCAACTGGAGTATGGCCTCCTTTTGGTAGCATCTGCCTCAAAGACAAATGCCAAACACACAGACTCTCCCAAATCAGCATTATTACATACATACCTCACTGGATTGGGAATTGACTCTGATAGAACCCATGCCATTAAGGCGCTTATATCATGTTATCGAAAGATAAAAATAGCGAACGCTATTTCATTGAACCGAAAATATCTAAACTACATAATATTGAACATTCAGAACAGTGAATTTTTTCCTTGGGAAAAAAATTGCTATTCCGAAACTCATACACACAACACAAGCACACCTAAAAAACATCAATACACACACACATACGCTTATAATCCTACCACTAACCCTACACTAAACTATACATACACTACTATCTCTCCATTTACCTTAACCCAAACCCTAACCCTAAGGTCCGTCACTATCGCACACTCACCTAACCCATGCCCTAACCCTAACTCACTTAACCCGCCCCTAACCATAATTGACCTAACTCGCACCCTAACCCTAACTCACCTAACCCATGCCCTAACCCTAACTCACCTAACCTGCACCCTAATCCTAACAACCACACAATCGCACACTTACCTGAACCCGACCCGTAAATTTCCACCACAGCACTGAAAATAGCGAAGCCACAGAACCGGCCAACCAGATTCTTTCCCTAGAAAAGAATTAGGTGTTCTGCAGCTTCGCTATTTTTAGCGATCGCTCAAAATGGGTCAATATTAGAACATTCGAAGTTTTAAAACTTTGATGTTCTGATATAGACCCCCATTAAGTTTGTGGGTATTTGCTCTAAGCAGAAAAATGTCACCAGTGGTATTCTATGGCAGCACCAGTTTCTGTAGAAGTTATTATTATTAAATAAACAAAAATGCTAAATATAATTGTGTTTTTTAGTTCTTTATTCTTTTTAAGTGCCTTATTTTGGTGCTGTTGTGAATTTACAGTCAACTGATCACCAAGAATATCTACAGGTTCATCACTCTCTTTCTTAAGCACAAGCACCACTGCAAAACTCTAGGAAATAAAATAAAAACAGCTCTCAATCAAGCAAAGAACTAACTTCCTGTTAGGCTCCCAACAAACTTATTTACAAGCAAGCATTCTCCCATTAGCAGCTAAACCAATATGACATCTCCCTTCCTACAATCTCAGGAATCAGGAGCACTCAGCTCCCTTACTACTAGTCCCAAAAAACAGCTTCAGTGCACAAACCACTGCTTCTCTAAACATGTCCCAAAAACTCTGGGAATCTAGTCTCTCCTGTCTCAAAGAAATGTCATCATACTGAGTCTTCCAGACACAACTTGAAAACTCATCCTCATTAACCTGCTAGCTCCCAGTAGTATACATCTGGCACATTACCTGAGCACGCCTTATTCTCTCACTATCTAATAATTTTTTTATGATATCCCTATCCAACTGTGTATCACACCTGAACCTTGTTTTATGCTACTTGGATTTTTATCTGTTTGTATTAAAGAATTTGGCTTTTAATGTGACGTGTTTGTCTCACAACAGCCTTGGTGGTATGCTTCATCTTTTTTCCTGATATTCCAGAAATAAGGTATACACATGGTGAGATACCCGTCACTCCATTTGGTGTTGTTGCTGTTGTAGTATAAGTTACATCTCTAGAACAGGTGTTTGTTTTCCCACAGGTTCTGTTTAAGTGAAGGAGTTCAAAAAGTGCTGGGCAATTCATAGCACAGAAGGCTAAGCAGACATTGCCATTCAAAAGTCGGCTATATATCACTGAGTAGAGGGACAGCGCTTTTAGTCTATTAGAGTAGCTATGGGTATTGAGACTTATGATCTTTTTGGTGAGGAAAAATTGGGGTCCCTCAAGCTGGTTTAGGTGCTTAGTGAGGTACATGTACATGTCAAAAACTATATTATATTTAATGATGGACCTAAGAAGGAATAAATAAAGTGGGACTATAACATTTTTGGACCCTGATGAAATACATGAAGGATTAGTTGTGTAAGGTAGAAGGAGATTCTGTTATTGATATACATACATGAGTCCCTGATGCCTGTGTCAAATATGCTATCTATATGGTAAGCAGTGGTTTTGGCAGATTGATCAAAGGAAGCTATACTACATGTCTTGAGTATTACAGTGAGATTTAACAATCAACCCCAGTTTGTGAACATCAGCAAACTTGGTTAGCCTTAGTTGCTTGATATCAGCTGTTATGTCACAGAATTATATAACTATGAAGAGACGACTCAATACAGAGTACCATGGGACACTACCGGTACCATTTTTCTTTCTAGAACAAATACCCACAACCTTAACATCATGGGTTTTTTCTGAGAATCAATTACCAATTTGATGAGCTATGTATACGATAATGTTGAGGTGGGAGATTTTGTCCATAATCCTGGCATGGCGATACTGTGAAAGCAGTGTGAACTGTATGTCCCTTCTCCATGGCCCCAGTAACCTTTTCAAATAACTCAGCTAGGCTAAGCAGACATGAGGTGTATTTTGCAAAGCAGAACTGGTGTCACTCCAGGGAAATACTGCCACCTATATCATTATTTATTAGTACAGCTATAATATATTCAAAAGCCATGCAAATAATACTAGTGGGACTAGTAGGCCTGTATTCCTAGGGTCAGTGAAGGGGATCAGTTTTATGCAAGGACAAGTACCAGAACTGCCATTCTCCACACCTTAGGGAAATAACTAGTAGAGAGACTCATGTTGTAAAGATAATGGAGGTGGGGTCTTGCTAGGGGGAATTTTACATTTCTCAGCAGATGTCCAGAGATATTGGCAGGATCCATAGAAGTAGTATTTCTAATTTTGGGAAGCGTCAAAAGGACTTTGTCTAAACTGATCTCCGAGGGGCGTGAGGGGGAATAAAGGGGATAGGGCAGAGGGTGGGTGGAGTGAAACAGCTAGATAATTTTTCTACAATAATATTAGCAATGTCATTGGGATTAGAGAAGAGTAACCAATGGAGATACATTCAGTAAAGAATTATAGGTTACTTCTATCTTCCTGATATAGCTGAAGAAAGCCTTATGGTTGTTCTTTGCATTAGTTGCAAGCTTAAGTTCATAGCTGGCCTTACATTTTAATGGTAAGTTTGAGAGACTTACTAGTTTTAATCACTTTTATAATGATGAAGTATACATCCTGCAGTGATGGTCAGCTTTTATTTATGTATGTATGTATGTATGTATGTATTTATTTATTTTTATTATAGGATCATAGTCAGTTACTAGGCTATTGGCCCTGAGGTCCTTACAAGCCTAGCCAAGAATTTAGCCCATGTTCTGATAAGTCAACACCCGATGCCCCTGTGCAGCAGAGTTTGTTGATGTGGTAGTTCCACCACATAGGTTTATTTTTAAACTTGTCATTATGTTTATGCCAGGCTGGTATGTGCCTTAATCCATTTTGAAGAGGGAGTACCATTCAGAACAATAAGATGCAGCCTCAGTTACAAGTGTTGGTGTGGAGCTTAGCATTTATGATTATCAATAAGATCGGTAGATAGTAAGCAACTGGCTTTGGAATAATTCATGAATGTAGAAGAGTTATTAGGGAGCACAGACCAGATCAAGAAGATCGTAGAGAGATGGTCAGCTTTGAATATGGACAGGCTAACAAGCTGGGAGGTGCAAATGGGAGAAATGTGTGTGAGGGCACAATCAAGAAATCTGACACCCCTGGTGGGCAGAAGGAACATTTGCTCAAGTGCATTGGCATTTACAAAGTCCAGAAATTTCTGGGTATATTTGCTGCCGGTAGTTAGGTGTTTGCCTGTTCATATGCAGATAATTGAAGTCACCAATAAGAAAGCTAACTGGTTTGACTGTTAACCTTTCTAACTGGTTAAGGTGTTTTGCATACTGTGAAGGGGTATGTAATTATCTATAATATGATAATTAATTGTATTGAGTGTAACTAGGACTTTGACCAGTTCCAGGTATATATCATGCAAAATTTGGCGATCGTCATTGGGGTTACAAATAAATACTCATACTCCCCCACAGCTGCATGTGGATCTGAAAGCATGATAGATATTGTACCCTGGAATGCAGGGAGTGCTGTCATATCAATGGAACCGCATGATGGATATTGTATCCTGTAATTTGGGGAATGCTGTCATATCAGTGGAACCACATGATAGACATTGTATCCTGAAATACAGGAAGTGCTGGCACAACAATGGAACCAGATTGCTGTAACTACACAAATGCTGATGCCATCAAGGTTATGAAAGTATTCAACTTCAGATATTTTGTTGTTTAGGCTTCTGGGATTCAACAGTGCTATCTTAATATAATCCAGATTGGAGTTTGATATGCTGAGATGTCTAACAGGTGAACTCATCAGTTTTATAACAGTATAGTTAGTATACAAATAAGGCATTTGGAGGTCAGGGTAAACTTATCATTTCAGTAACAGTGTAGTTAGTATATAAAGTACATAAGTAAGGTTGTTGGGGGACAGGGTGAATACATCAGTTCAGTAACAGTATAGTTAGTATATAAGTAAGGTGGTTGAAGGACAGGGTGAACTCATCAGTTCTGTAACAGTGTAGTAAGTGTAAAAGTAAGGCGGCTGGATGAAACTATCAGATCTGAAAAAGTGTAGTTAGTATATAAGTAAGGTGGTTGGGGGACAGGGTGAACCCATCACTTCTGTAACAGTGCAGTTTCTATACATGTAAGTCAGTTTGGAGACAGGCTGAAATCATCAGTTTGATAACAGTGTAGTTAGTAAATCAATAAGGAGGTTGGGGGATAGGTGGAACTCATCAGTTATGTAACAGTATAGTAAGTATATAAGTAAGGCAGTTGAAGGACAGGGTGAATGCATACATTCTGGAACAGTATAGTAGTATATAAGTAAGGCAGTTGAAGGACAGGGTGAACTCATCAGTTCTGTAACAGTGTAGTAAGTGTACAAGTAAGGCGGCTGGATGAAACTATCAGTTCTGAAAAAGTGTAGTTAGTATATAAGTAAGGTGGTTGGGGGATAGGTGGAACTCATCAGTTCTGCAACAGTATAGTAAGTATATAAGTAAGGCAGTTGAAGGACAGGGTGAATGCATACATTCTGTACCAGTATAGTAGTATATAAGTAAGATAGTTGAAGGACAGAGTGAACTCATCAGTTCTGTAACAGTGTAGTTAGTGTACAAGTAAGGTTGTTGGGTGAACTCATCAGTTCTGTAATAGTGTAGTTAGTATATAAGGAAGGTAGATGGGAGACAGGGTGAACTCATCAGCTCTGTAACAGTGTAGTTAGTGCACAAGTAAGGTGGTTGGGTGAACTCATCAGTTATGTAACAGTGTAGTTAGTATATAAGGAAGGTAGATAGGAGACAGGGTGAACTCATCAGCTCTATAACAGTGTAGTTAGTATATAAGTAAGGGGATTGGGGGACAGGGTGAAGTACCATACCTCTCAACTTCTTAGGGCCAGAAATCTGGACAAAGCTTAAAATAATGAGAGGACAAAGACCCCAAAAATATGGACAAACTGAACTTCCAAGATAGCAGCACCCTGATCAACAGCTTGATTTCAACTCTCTCATTGTGTAAAAAAAAAAAAAAAAGAAAGAAACTGAGAGATAAGGACCAGAAATTTTGCAAGTTTTAATAAATTTAGATAATGGCTTGTACGTACACTGCCTGGATGCCAGAAAAGAAGAAACATAGAGAGCCTGAAAGAAAATCAGTTATAAAAGGTGAAGAGAAAGCACTGACTAGGAAGACTCCAGCAGCTATTCAGGAAAAAGCAGTTCAAGCTCCAGTTTTTGTACAAGAGATGGCTTCCAGTAATTCAAAGGAAAAAATAAAACAAATGATTAAAATAAAAGAAGTATTGAAGGAGTATGTCATCTCAAATAACAAAAGGCTGTAAAACAATGTAAGTACCTTTAAACAGCTATTCAGATGAACTGATAAAACTGCAAAAATGTTGTTGTTGTCTGTTTCGGCATTTCCCGATTAGGGGTCGCCACAGCGGAACTCCGGTCCGCTAATGATTGGTAGTTGATTTTTACATGCCGAGTTACCAGCCCTGATGCACAACCTTCAACGAAGGTACGCCCATTCATGCATGTCTCCACGCAGAAGACACTTTAGCTGAGAGTTGAACCAGTCAGCGTCTTACTGTGAGGCAACAACGCTACTGCAGCATCATAAAGCTGCAAAAATCAGAGGTCAAAATGAAGAAAACTCTGGCTGAGTATCAGACTGCTCAAGAAGAGATGTTTCAAAAAGTGGTAGTTGGAGGACAGAGCACACACAGAGGAAAAGCTGAGATTTTCTGCTATACCAGAGAAACTGCAAGGAACAGACTTTACTAATTTTATGAAAGCACAAATAAGCAACTGGACTGGTATTCCACAGCAGTATTTGTTAACTGAATACATACCTACATACTTACAAATATTTCAGACGCAGGTATTAATGCCCTTCTAGCTTGCCAATACACCAAAACACTTGTTCCCATAATAAGTATCCAGGCTATTCTTAAAAAATATCTAAACTAGTGTTTGCTTTAATGTAATTTGGTAGTCTGTTCCATGCATCAGTTACTCTGTCAGAGAACCAGTTAGTACACTTCTCATTCCTATAGAATTTTCTACATAGGTTATCTGATGATTCTCTAGTACTTTTTGTTAACTCCAAACATTCCCAGAGGTAGTTGTCACTAAATGCCCTATATACCTGATTTCCACTTAGATATTTGTAAGAGACAAGAAAAGGTTTACATGTAATACAAAAATGGTGGTCTGTTTAGCTCAATGTAATCTCTGTTCAGCTTTCTATGTCGGAAAAACCGATAGAAAACTAAAAGAAAGAATATATGAACATTTGTACAGTATAAGAAAAAATAAAATTGAGAATGCTTTAGCTAAACATATTAAACATAATTCCACTCATAGTTTTAAATTTAGGGCCATAGATCAAATCATGGAGGACTATAGAGGGGGGCCCACCAGTTTTTTACTAGAACAACTGGAACTTTTATGGCAGTTAAGTTAGATGCCCATCACCCTCCTGGCATTAATAAAACTTGTTCAATCTTGCCATACTTGAAACTTAGAAGTTTGAAGCGATAGCTTTAAGAAATTGTTTAAAGTTTGTGTGTGTATATATATATATATATATATATATATATATATATATATATATATATATATATATATATATATATATATATATATTACATTATATTGTATTTATATACATATATTATATTATATGAGGTAAACATATATATATATATATATATATATATGTGTGTGTGTATATATATATATATATATATATATATATATATATGTATTTTTAAGTAATATATAATACGCTGACATTACTTGATTATGAGCTTTAAGAGGCATGAATAGTAGTAGGACTGTCTTTAATTTTATTTAAAGCATTTAAAGTAGTGAACCTTATTTAGAGTTGAGAATAGTATTGTTGGTTTGGTTTAATATTTTATTAGCGAGGTTATCGCTTTAAAAGCAAGGTAGTTTAAAGAATGCATTGAAACTTTTTGTAGTTAATTGTTGGTAATTTATTATGTAAATGATTTTATTACATGACTTTTGAATGTAACTTCAATGTATATAAAAACTTCTATGCATTACTACGTTGTTATCTGAGGAAGTTGGGTCAGTGAACCTGACGAAAAGCTCTTCATAAACTTTGCATTTTATCCTTCGTGTGTTGTCCTTTGGGTGCTTTGTCTAGTTGTTTCAGCAGTTTCAGTATTTGTATTTTTCTCCAGGGTTCCCATATTGTTATTCCATACTAAAGTTTGGGTCTAATGTAACTAACAAACAATGACTTCATTATTTTTTTATTCCCTAGACTTTATAAATCTTTATATGCAACCTATAGTTCTATAACTATCTTTAACCAATTGGTTGATATGATTAGAAAAACTCATAGCTGAATCTACTCATATACCTAGGTCCTTAAATGAATCTGCTTTTTCAATCACTGTGTGTTGTATTAAATATTCACCTTTCAGTTTATGTGTTCCAAATCTCATATACTTAGTTTTTGATGTATTTATCAACATATTATATTTCGGTGCCCAAATGGTCAATTTAGTCAAGTTATTTTGCAGAAACGCCTTATCTGTAACACATGTAATTAGTTTACCCAATTTCAGGTCATCTGCATATAAACTGTAGAACACCTCAGATGAAAAATTTAGGTCTGAAAGATACAATCTAAACAAGTAAGGTCCTAGGACAGAGCCCTGTGGGACACCCAGACTGTAAGCAAGGATTTCGCTCATCCAGTTGCTGTGTGATACTTCCCATGTCCTATTTGTAAGCCATGCAGCTATCCATCTTATCAAGAGTACATCAATACCTACCTTTTATACCTCTCAACCTCTTAGAGCAAGAAATCTGGACAAAGCCATAAAGAAAAGTGGGACCAAGGCCCAAAAATAGGGACACTGTTTATGTCTTGCTCTTACAAACTTAGAACGTTGATAAAATAACAGGTTTTGCATTAGCATGAATTTTCTGAAGTATATGAAGTCTGAAACTCAACTATCTGTCATTATTTCCTAATTTTCATCTTTAATACTTTGCCACTAATTTGCCAGAAAACCACAAATTTATGAAAAATGGAGCAAAAAATATGAGGCAAAAATCTGGACATTCTGTGAAAATCTGTACAATTGAGAGGTATGCTACCTGTACTAATTCATTGATCAGTGTTATGTGTGTGACCCAGTAAAATGCTGAAGTTAAATCTATATAAATTACATCACAGCACAATTTTTCATTCATAGCTGTTATTATATTGTTATAGAACATCATGTTACAGGTGGTAATAAATCTGTTTTCAACATATGCATGCTTATATATGGTTTCAAGTCCCAACCTATCCATTTCTGACAATAACTTATCCAAAATTACCTTCTCAATTATTTTTCCACAACATGAAAGTAGACTTAAGGGTCTATATGACTCTGAGTTTGTCCTACTCGCATTTCCCTTGAAGACAGGTTTAATAAGCACATGTCTCCAATCTTGAGGAATCTCCCTATATTTATATGACCTAGTGAATAATAGATATAATGGTACCATAAGTTCTTGAAGTGTTCTCAGGTCATTAGTACTAATTCTGCCTCCTCCCTGAGCGTTATTTAGCTCCAATTTGCACAGTTCTTTTTCAATATAATCTAATTTGGTTTCAGTATCTGGAGTTACCTGGATGTCACTAGGACAACTTACCACCCCTTTTGTGGAGCCAAACCATTTTGCATAAGATTTTGTAAATATATCTATAATCTATTGTGTCTGAGAATAAATTTTAGAATCGGCACACAGTTTATCAGTTTGTGTGTCTTTACTCCTTTCACATCCTATGTATCTATAAAAAGGTTTCTTATTATGCTCAATATCTTTATATAAATTTTCTTCAAATTTTTCTTGATCTTTTCTCACACTATGCTTAATCAGTTTGTCCAACTTGTTTATTTCAGTTTTCATAGTTTTAGTTCGACCTCTCTTCCATTTCTTACATTTTTTGTCTCTCACCTTAATCAGATATCTTGTTCTTATGGAAATATATCCGCCTGATGTTATATACCTATATCCTGATGTTAAACATTTTTTTATTTTTTGCACTCAAACAATTTCTCTTTCAAAACTTTCCACATTCCATCTACAGTTTTTCCACTGCACACCTCACCCAGTTAGTTTTACATAGTGCTGTTTTGCTTCCATATAATCTGTAATTAACCTTCTGTGCATTGGCTTAGATTTCAGTTTTGTAGAATTATCTAGCAACAAATTAACCTTTATAATCCCATGATCACATCACATCAATGGTGGTAAAACTTGACTTGACATTACAGTAATTTCTTTGGGAACACAAACAATGTCTAGTATGTTTCCTCCCCTGGTAGTTTTTTTTTTACAATCTGAAGCAATTGTTGTTCCTGAATATACACTGTGAATAATTTCCTTGCTAACCTTGTAGAATCAATATTATTCCAGTATGTTTCTGGTAAATTTAAGTCCCCAGCTACTATTATTCTTCCCTCCTGTGTTTCATGTAAGAAATGTATGAATTCTTCTAGGTCATCTGTACTTGACTTTTTTGGTCTATACACTCCAACAAAAGTTATATGTTCCAGTTGTCTTTATTGTCACAGTTACACAATCTATAGTGTTGTTGTTATCACTGAACATGTAATAATCACAGGTTTTATACCTATCTTTAATCCCTATCATAACACCTCCACCTGACTTTTTATTAGAATGTCTGTTACAGTAAAAACATTTATACCCTGATAAAACTGGTTTCCAGTCACTGTTCTTTAACCATGCTTCACAAAAAATAACAACATCAATCTTGTGGGAACATAGCAAATTTTCCAATAAAAACTTTATTATTGATGCTCCTAGCATTAACAACCATCAGAGAGGCACCAAATGTTGCTATCTGTGGGCTGTTAAATTTTCGACATGGCAAAAATCCCACCTAGTGGTTGTCAAATATTGTAAAATATCTGCAGCAAAAATTCTCTTCCCTGATCTAGACAAATGCACACCATCCTGTCTGAACATGTGTGACCAAAACAAGGCTTGCATGCACTATACATTTCCATTTTTAAAACAGGACATTTTTTCCATGTAGTTATTTACCCAAAAAATCTTTTCATTCACAGTGACATGACTATCCTTTCTATAGGTAATTTGTGAAAAATACATCCTAACACCAGTACAAGCAATACTATCTAAGAGGGTTGTCAGTCCCCTGTTAACAGTCAGAGAATCATTGTGGGTGACATCATTTGTACCAGCATGAATAAAAACAGAGCCATATTTATTGAAAGGGCATATCATGTGTATGCTCCAAACCTGGCCATGAGAAAGCAGACAAACACCTATATCACCCAGAAGAAAGAATTGATCCTAACAAAACTGTGGTAAAAGTGCCAAGTATTAAAATACGGAGACAATAGAGTGCTTCTGGAAAATGAATATTCATTGTACACCAGGCAGAAGAGAAGAAAATTTTATCCCAGCAATCAGAGAATCTCAAGAGGCAGGTGTATGATTCAAGATGATGTATCCGGCATCTTCAGAATATTTTTTCCTGGAGGATCAAAGTAATGTTCTGATGCAGAACAGGCTAAGGAGGAAATACAAAAGTTTCTCCAACAAAAAAATATGTTATCAAACAGAAGGGGACACTGCTTCTCATTCTTCATATAATAAAGCTTATAGAGAGACTTTGCCATTTAAACCTTTTCCTTTTCTCATGTTCCAAATGAAAGTGCTTGATTGACAAAAAAAAAGTAAAGGATTCAACTAGAAGAACTGTGAGAACCTTGGACTTGAATCAAAGCCTGAGTTTGGGAGATGGAGATGAACAGGAAGAAGACTAGCAACATTGAAATCAGTGAATAAATGTGAGACTAAAAAGTATCAGTCACATTTGTGAAATATGGCTTTACAAGAAAAACTGAACAGACTGAACATTTGTTGACTTTGTTAAACTTGTGGAGGACTGAAATGCATATGCCCCACTTCATGTCATAAATCTTTGGAAGGACACTGAAGGGAAGGAGGAAATGAAAAATAAAGAAAAGTAACAGCAGGTAAAGCAATTTTTGTTCTTAACATTATTTGCATGGGTCATTTGTCACAACCTTAAGGGGAACACCCAACAGTGTGCTGAACTAAAAGTAAACAGAACTCCCTATACCGAATCAAGGGATATAGCCAATTTGCTGGTCAATAAATTTAGCTCCAGTTTCACCCCCTGTCACCCTCAGTTACTCATCAGGAAATATTCTCACCCATTTCTCTCCCAACTATCACTAAAGAACAGGTCTTCACTGTGCTTTCCAAAGCTAAAAACACTGCATCAGTGGGTCTTGATAATATCCCGAAAATGCCTCCTAAATAGCTGGAAACATAACTTATCAGGACCACTACAATTTCTATTCAACCACAGCCTCCAGACTCGCTTTGTCCCTAGGGGACACCAGACTGCAACGGCCATTCCTCTACACAAAGAGGGACCATCAACAGACCCAGGGAACTAAAGACTGATAATTTTGACAAGTCTTATATGCAAGGCTATGGAAAACATTATCATTGACATAATAAAGAAAGACATAGGTAATCTTCAAACATTGGGCCCATCCCAGTTTGGTTTTCTCACGGGCAAGTCATGCTACTAAACCTAATTGACTTCTTCAAGAAGATCACCTACCTCAACCGGGCAAAGGCATTTGACACAATACCTCACTCAGGTATTACAAATAAACACAAATTTTGACATAAAATCCTGTGTCTCCCAATGGATATCCAAACGGCTCACAGATAGGACACATGAAGTTAGAGTGGGGGACTCCATCTCCACTAAGAGGCCTGTTACTAGTGATGTCCCACAGGGCTTAGTAATGGAACATCTCCTGTTTGGAATAAACCTATTTGAAGTCAGACAAATATAGATGGCCTTTGGCTGACTGAATTTGTTAGGACTGCAAGCTGGGTGAAATCATTAAATCCCTGAAAGATGTACGTATCCCCTAGGAGAGTCTGACACAGACAAATACCTGGTTCTAGAGTCATGCCCTAAAACTCATTGCAAAAGTACATAATTGTACCCTTTGGTAAGACCACTGCCCCTGCATATTACAATATTGATAACACTCTCCATAACAGTAGACCCAGCAGCAAAAGACACAGGTTGACAGTAACCTGAACTTTGACCACCATATGTCAATGGTGGCAAGGAAATCCTTCTAAGTGGCACAACTTATAATTAAAGACAAGGCATTGTGATCTACAGAGATCATAGTCCCACTATACTCAGCCCAATTAGATAAATAATCAAGTGCAATGCACCCTTTGGCATGTATCTAACCAGGAATTTGAACAGCTGGCATGACCACAGAGGTTCCTTACTAAAAGATTAGAGGGTGCAAATAGCAGGTCCCATACAGAATGCCTCAGAGCCCTGCCTCTGTACAAGGTCTCCTGCAGACTACTGAAAGGTGATCTAAACCTAACCTATAAGGCATTCTCTGATTCAGCACTGATGGAGCTGTTATACATTCACAAAACAAACAGCACTATAATTACCCTAAGGATGTAAACTTCATCTATGACATAATCAAAACATGTTGGAGTGATAGGTATGTGTCTCAGAGATTACCCCTTCTCTGGAACAGACTCCCCTTTCATGTAAAACAGAGCTCTTCATTAAGCCTATTGAAATGAAATTTGGACCAATGATTGGGAAATTTCAAACTCACCCTTAGCTTGTCACCTATGTCCCTTATGGATTGGGGCAACCTGTAGATGCCCTAAGGCACAGATGTTTACCAAAGCTGTTTAGTCTGTGGGTATGTATAAATGGGAAAAATTGGGGCATAAATGGTTAGACTTAAAAAGGCTGTATGGTCATTTGCCTAGTAACCTTCTATGATGCTATGATGGTTTCATTTTTTTTTTTTTTACTGGGCAATTCATACATAGCTCTGCACTTTTAGTAGATACGGATAAAAACAACTGCAAATAAAGAACCATAACATAGCAGAGACAGTCACAGTAATGCATTTCATTATACTTAGAACAATGTATTAGCACCTCTAAAACAAGTCCCAAGACGCAGGAGATAATGACTTTGATTTAGTTAAAATTAAAAACCTGGTTATGTGCTTTCACCTCACAATGCCTTTCATAAAATCTTCCAGTACATGTACTGCAAACCCTGCCCATGATGTAGATAGAGCTGGCACAGGCTGAAAATTCCTTGTAGAGCTTTGATTTTCCAGAACTAACATGTGCAGCTTACCTTGAGACATTCACCCATCAGTATTGGTCATGGCGAATGTCTTACAGACTGCTAAGTTATGTTTCTGTAGTGAAAAACTGAAAGACAGCAGTCTATTTTCCTATAAAATTAGCTGCAGTTTGGACCATTGTTCATTGGTTTGTGAACATCCCGGATTTGATAAGGTATGTGAAAAGTTTTGTAAATATATAAAATTATTGGCCTATAGACTGTGGATTTTTTGTATATTACTTCATCTAGTATACCATGTCCTTAAGACAATATTGTGATAACACTGTTACTTATAGTTTAATACAGTTGCACTACTTCTAGGCACTTTAAATAACAGTTAGCACAGAGAAGGTTACTGGCACATCTGTAGTGAAATATATCTGTTCCCACTTTCATCCTGGGAAGATCTGCCATTTCATAAGGTAGCATTTCATCTCAATGACTTGATTTGTAAACTCATAGTTTATCATAGACCCTGCTCTATTACCTCAATCTTCTATTTCAGCCCAGTAAAGAACAGGCTGCACTCTTTCCTCCTACTTAGCTTACTCCTAAGTATAAATCACAAATGTAACGTAGCATTAGAGAGGAGTAGGAATCATAACCTTACCGGGGGGGGGTTCCTGCAAGCAAACCTGGGGCAGTCAGACAGAACAGAAGATAACACTTAACTACTCAATAACATAAATCTAGTACTACCGGTGATTAATTGTGGATACTTAGTAACATACATCAATTCCACCTAACCATTTCCATGATTTTTGAAACAAAAGGGGCAACTAAGGTAATAAAATATATGTCTTTGTACTGTCTAAAAGATTTAAAATTGTAGAACTGGCAGTTAATGCAGAGTATTAAGGACATAAGCTATTAACTGCTCCCTGTAGATCTGAGTTTGATCCTCTATGCTTCCATTTACTTAGTGTGTGACTCTAAGGAAGTCACTTAGGGCAATCAGGAAATGTGTATAGGGTCTCAAAGATCTTCTGCCATGCTTATTAACAACCAATGACTCTAGGTATCATGGTGGTCCTTTTGAACTTTTTAAAGGCATTGTTTAAAATGTTCTTAGTATAACCCCTGCATAACAACCTCACCATAATTTCTATGGAGACTGATTCAGAATGCTTTATGTTAAAGCAGTCTTTTGACTAACAAATTCTGTGTAGGGAAATAAATAAATTTGTTGTTGAGGGTAGAAACTACAGCGTGTAAGATGAAACTTGCTGATGCAACTTTATTGTGTAAGGTATTCTTGAGTGTACTGTCTTGAACAAAAACATTTATAAATACCATGGAAACATTGTATGCATCGATAATAATAGAAACAAAAAATTGCCAGATTTTAACCTAGAAAAAAATCTAGTAAATTCCTCTTGTTGACCAGTATATACAAAAAACAAATAAATAATCAATAAAGTAACAACACTACCAAATTTGTAATAAAACATGGATGGAAATATAGGCATTTTTGTTCAACAACATCCATAGAAACATTGATATATCTGTGGGTAAATTTAATCCCCATATCTATGCCTTTTTCTGTAAATTAAGTTGTTCATTAAAAAGAAAATTGAGTTACTATGACAGAAAAGAAACAATTCCTTCATATAATCAGTTATTCCAGCTTATGTACAAAAAAAAAGAGAAATAGGATTCAACTTATGTCATGTTAGACATTTGTATAAAGACAGCTGACAGCAGGAGTTCTAAAAACATGTCTAGTGCCATACAATTTAAAATCTGACACTGGGTTAGATTGCAAAAGAGTTGATCTCCATGTGAGTCTGCACTTATTCCAAAAGACTTGCTCTCAGTGTTCGTGATTTACTTTGGTGTTAGGCCTATCTATAAACAGGCTTACACCAGGGGCCAGATTCCATCTGCTCTAAACGTAAATTGTCACCTACACTGAGAACAACTGTTTTGGAATAAGGTCCAGTTAAATCACTGTTGTCCCTAATCTAAGCAACAAAGGAATTAATAAATGGTTGAAAATAACTCTCAGATATAACACAAATGTTTTACAAAGAGCCTATTACACAAGAACAATTGGACATCCTGAAAGAGAAGACACATTCTTATGCACTTTCAGAAGATAAAAAAAAACCAGTTGTTTTCCTAGGATGGTTGACAAATATCTTATTAGCAGATTTTTCACTTAGGAAGTCTCATTCAGTGGAATATTGTAAAGTTTGGTGCACCTGGGTCACAGAGTTCACAGTTAGGAAAATAGAATAATTTCTGTTAGGTAAAAAGATTGGCTCCCCTACTGAAATGTCAGCAGTCAAAATGCCAAGTGTCAACAAGCCAAAATAAAGACCAAAAACACAAGACAACAGTGATTTTCAAAAATCTCTCTTCTCCTTCAAACTTGTTTTTGCATGGGGGGACAGTTGCCCCCTGTACCTCCCATCCCCAAATTTATATATGCCAACTCTGACATCACCATACCTTGGAGTAAAGGGAATATTCACAGAATATGGCATCTTTGACTATATGTAAGTCTGTTCTTTTGGCAGTTCAGTCTGCATATTTCGGTATTCACTCTAGCAGGTCACAATATTTCAGATGGTTACTTAAAAGATCTTCATACATCTATTTATATTTGAGTATAGACATAATAATAATATATCACTTTATCAGCAGGCTTGATTACTAAATTTAGAGCTATTGCACAAGTTTTCACTTCCAGCCATTCGTCCATAGAGAGCTTGTATTGAATTTTATATTTACTCCACTGCTTAACTACATTAGTAATATTATTTTTTAAAGCAATGCTTATGCAAACATTTTATAATTATATGTTTATACCATACTAATAAAGCAGGTCCGTGTCAGACATGCAGTGCTTACATTCAGTTGCCAAGTTGCTATTATTAAACATGTCCAAATTATCAATCCATCAGCTATTCTATATAGTGTTAATTCCATGTTTAATTTAATTGACTATTTACAACCTAATTTGAGATCAGGAATTAATTAGTGACCATATTGTGTTTTTTCATCATATTGCCAAGTCTTAACAACTAGAAAAGGGACCTTCCATTTTGTTTTTGAATCTACTTTATTAAATAGATATACATCCTAGGTTCTTCATTCTGTGTCAGTGTTCTCTTCAAGCTCAAATTTATTACAGCACCCCATTTTTTACTATGGATTTCTGTTTTTGGTCTCTACTAGTTCTCAGTTCTATATTTTTATGTCTGCAATAATCAAGTTCACTTCTTTTATTGATGATGTGCCTTTGGTTTTCCATTTTCTAGTTATAGCTTTCTAAGCCACTATCAACACTAAAGATAATAACAATTTCACATCTTTAGTATATGTTACACCAACTCGACAAAAATGTCTTTATACTATGGTTAAATTATCTTCTAAAAATATTATTCAAGTCATTTTTGTACTGAAGCAACTTACAAAGTATATGCTCCCAAGAACTTCTTTTTGAAATATCATACATCTCCAACATATGCCTCTGGTCTGTGGGAACATTTTTTGTTCAAGTGTCATAGGAATATAGAATGTTTTATATAAACATTTCCATGCAAAAATTATAAATAGTCTCCATTTAATTAAATATCTAGGATTAAGACATTTTCCTACATTAATCATATCTAATGTTATTATTCAACCATTTAATCCATGCTATTTTTACCTTTCTACTGTATTGTATTCTCAAATCTAATATTATCTTATATATTATACTTGTTATTCTTTTCTAACTTGTTATTTCTGTTCTGGCCTCAATTACAAAACATACTATATTAAAGTTGATCTGAGTTCAGTAATGCAAAAATTTATCTCGCATACACACACACACACACACACACACACACACACACACACACACACACACACACACACACACACACACACACACACACACACACACACACACACACATATATATATATATATATATATATATATATATATATATATATATATATATAGATAGATAGATATATATAGGTCTCTATTAGATTATTGAAGTTTCAAAAATTCGAAATTCATATGGTCAGGACCATATGATCAAAGTTCTGGAACTTTGAATCGAGATCGCAGTACAGTGTGGAATGGGAAATTTGCCTTTTTCCTCAATGTAGTGCAATCTTGGAGTTGGTATATTTAATTTGCAGGGGGTGTGGGTGGTACAGGGGGGCTTGATCCCCTGCATAAATGTCTTTATTTTTCTAAATGTTTGAAGTTCCAAAACTTTGGTCATATAATCTCAGCCATATGAATTTTGAAGACCCATATATATATATATATATATATATATATATATATATATATATATATATATAAAATCTCAAAATGTACCAATGCAGATCGCAGTATAGTGGAGAATGGGAACTTTATCATTATCTTCACTATAGTGCGATCTCAGAGTTGGTATATTTAACTAGCAGTGTGAGTGCAAGGGGGAAAAACCGTGGTGGTGGTGCTGCGGTAGCGTTGTCGCCTCACAGTAAGATGCTGTCCGGTTCGATTCTCAGCTAGAGCGTCTTCTGGGTGGAGACATGCATGAATGGGCATACCTTTGTTGAAGGTTGTGCATCAGGGCTGGTAACTTGGCACGTAAAAATCAACTACCAATCATTAGCAGACCGGAGTTCCACTGTGGTGGCCCCTAACCAGGAAAAGCCGAAAGACACAACAACTAGTGTGAGTGCAAGGGGGCTTGCCCCCCTGAAAAAAACATGCCCCCGGATTTACTAATCTTCCATGCAGGACTGGTCTAGTCCTGCATGGAAGCAGCCGCTTAGGAGCAGGATGGCAGTGCACCATGCATAGTAATGAAGGCTGCCAGGATTACATGGAGCGTGTACGAGTGCAGGGACCATATCTGAGAGCAGAGTTCTCAGAATAAACACTCCCCTGTAATGTTGAACAGCAGAAAGTGGAAATAGATGAGTGAGACCACTCATAGGTGTCCACATATCCCCACCAACAGTCCCCCATGTGTACAACAGCAACAAGACATAAAAATCAAAAGAAGAAACCCCTGTATTGTTGTCTAAAACTCCGAGTACAGCTAACTGTAGCTGCGCGGATGTGCCCATTGCTTAGCTATGGTTAAAGCAGCCAAAAAGGCTAAAAAGGATAACAAGGATGACATATGCAAATGAAGCATCTCAGCAACAGTGTAGTGAGCAGAGCATTTGCCTAACGAGCAGGCATTCCTGGTTCGGGTCCCAGTGCAGCACAATCTATTTTACATGGCAAAGCATGGTATAAGCAATATTTGTATTGCAAAACCCACTAAATAATTATACATTTTTATGAACTGGAATACTGCAGGAAATGCACATGTGAAGAGTCAGTATCATAGGGGCGTGGCCAAAGATGAACACAGGATAGCAGCAGATTTCTTCAGCTCCACCAATTTCACAGCACTGACAGGAAATAATTACATTAAAAATTAATTTATGAAATAATTTTCTTTCTAAATACGTTTGGAATATCAGTTTCTTGAATAATATCTAAAAAAGAAAGACAATTTCAATAATATTCCTGTCAGAAAACACTTTGGAAATTTCTCTGTCAGCTCCTCTGTTTGAAATGAGTTCCAGTAAGACAAATTCTCAGGATTCCAGCATTAAGAAAGAGCTTCAGTCTCTGATATCTACAATTCAGCAACTTACTACCAAAATGGACAAACTAGATACTAAGATTGATAACTTCATAGAAAAAACTACAAAACAAATAGACTTGTTACATCTAGACTTGCAACAACAGAAGACTCAGATTACAGGCATAGAAGAGACTGTTAATGACATAGAGAATAGAATCCAGGAAGAAGAAATTAACATTGAGTTTTTGCTAAAGCAGAACACACATCTACAAACTAAACTTGATGACCTGGAAAATAGATCTAGGCGCAATAATATTAGGATTTTTGGACTGCCAGAAAATATAGAAGGTAACAATATTACCTCTTTCTTAAATACTTGGCTTCCCAAAACTTTAGACTTGCCAGAAGCATTTTCTTTTGGTATTGAAAGAGCCCATAGATCCATATCTAATTTTAACTCTAACAAAAAGTATCCTAGATCAGTTATAGTTAGATTTCTATCATCCTATGACAAGGAGATGGTACTTAAATCTGCATGGGCTAAAGCACCTGTTAAAATTAATGAGGCAACTGTGCATTTTGACAATGACTATTCTTCCTTGGTAATAACTAAAAGAAACGTTTTTCTGCCATTAATAAGAGAGCTTAAGAAAGCACAGTTTAAAACCTACTTTCTGTTTCCTGCCAAACTAAAAATCTTTCTACCTGATGGCCCTAGAATTTTTGAAGACTTAGACTCTGCATTGCTGTATATCAAAAAAAAATAAGATTTTTGATAAAATAGAGGTAATGGAATGGGCTAGTCCTTCATTAAAGAGGTTGGCAACAGAAGCTTCTTGGAAGACTTCAGAGAAGAAAAAAAGACTAAAAAACAAATGACTTGTTCTATGTTTTTTCTTTTTTTTTTCTCTCTCTCTTTTTTCTTCATTATTAATCTCTTCAAATACAGTTACTACATCTCCAGAAAGCCACAAATATTCTAAAAATGATTTAATCAAAGTTATTTTCTGTGTACAAAGAACTGATTTTGTTTCATAAATAGTCAAAATATCTGAGGAACAAATAACAAGATATCAATCAACTTGTTTCTCTTTGTGATAAAGAGACCCAAGGTTAGTAATTTGATACGTTTTTTTTCTGTCTCTTCTTGTTTTAAATAATGACATTCTTTTTAAACTATGCATTCAGTAAGGGGTGGGGGAGGGCAGAGAGAGAAGTATGATGAAAATATGATAAGTGGAATAATAACTTATTAGTTTTTTTTTAAAAAGTATATATGCTGTTTAAATACTGTTGCTAATTATTTTGCCATGATTCCATTGCTTATACATGTTTACAAATAATCTGTCATGATTTAATTACTAATAATTAGAACTAAAATAGTAGTAAATAATATGTTTCATATCTATCTTTATTAATATAAACAGCAAGTAATATTTCACTGTAGATACTTTTTATAGCTTCCTTTTTTATCTTTTCTCTTTCTTCTCACACTCTCTTTTTATTTTCTACTCTCTTTCTTTTCTTTTCTCTCTCTCTCTTTTTCTTTCATATAAGTACATTTACATGCTTTAGATAATACTGATACATGTATAAAATAAGATTTGTATAAAAAATTGAATTGGGGCATAAAAAAATAGTTGTATTATATATTAATAACTGTGGGCTTAGTTTCACTGTCATAGGGACTGTAATAACTTGTAAAATACTTCGCAAAGGTTTTACTCTGTTTAGTTTCATTTGTATTGCTAAATGAATGTCAGTCACTTGCATTTATTAAAATTCCCACCAGAATGTTAAGGGAGACAATTTGGGATGTGGGTTACCTCGTGAATAGTGTTCTCGAGTTGTTTTAAAAGCTTCAACACTCAGAATACACGCAGAGAAGCTGAATGCAGTCATTTTGAACTTTGACCCCTGAATTCACACTGACACATCGCAGATTCAAGAAGAACACTCTACCAGGAAGTAGAACTGCTGCAAATGCGACTCTGCGATGAAAAATGAACTCTATAACATTTAAATGTGAGTTATTTTTTATAACTACTTACTTATTTATGTTATAATTTATAAAATATAAAAGTTATAATGATTTTAAATGATTCAGTATGCCATAGTAAGCAAGTGTGATATTTTAGAAGGCATAGAAAGTAAAACATATATACATATGTTTTTGAAAGTTTACATGACTGCAACATATTAATGTATGTAAATACTTATGATTTAAATATATATAATACTATAATTCATTTGATTTATCTAACTGACAAGCATAAATATCATTATGATTTTATCTTAGAAGAAGTTGTCATGTGACATATTTTAAAGCCGCAGTTCACATATATAAAATGCAGATGGCTTTCTTCACAATGATTTAAGTATATCTGGGAATTTACATAGCTATGCAGTATGATTTGTAATCATATTTATGAACATAAATATTTTATTTAACTGGCTATAATAAGTATGAGAAGAAAGCTTTGATGTAAGTAATTTAAAGTCTTTTAGAAGCTGTTAACTGCATTTCTATGACAGAAAATAGGAATATCCTAATATATGTAATGTCTGAACCATAATAGCTTAAGTTATTGACTCTAAATGAACATAAGAACTTATTTTTACAAACTTTGAATAAATTAATATGTAGATATGCCCCTTTTTTTTTCCTCTCTCTCTCTTCTCAGTTCCCAATATCAAGTTTATTTGAATGCTATTTGATTATAAATGTATTATACTAAATAGATGTACATAGTAGTATGAATTGTTTCTAAAAGTTCCTATTTGTTTATATGATGCTGATTTATCAAATGTTTAGCTTTGTCTTACCAGATAATCTAATAGAAAGAGGTTAACTTTAGTTAATAATAACCAGTATTAAATTGATAAGATGGCAGCTGAGGTACTGCTGCTTTGGGTAGGGGGTTAACTTGAGTGGTATATGCTACTCAAAGTTGAAGTTTTTAACTCCAGGCTGGGTGCAAGGTTTAATCCTTATATTATTTTCTTCTGTTTACTGTTGTTTGTATATAGTTCTGACATCCACAACACATTTTATAAACTTATTGTCACTACAAGCAAAAATGAAGCTTATACAAAATCCCATAAGAGTTTCAATAAATACAGCTATATTTAAAGGTATAACATTACTTTTTTTGTTAATTGTTATTCTGATTATAAGTTTTATATGTTTAAATAATGCCAAATGACTTCTCTAAAAGGAATTTCTTTAAACATTAATGGACTGAATAATCCATGTAAAAGGGCAAGCTTAATGAGATACATTAATTTACATAAGGCCAACTTAGTATTCCTTCAAGAAACACATTTCCTGAAAAAGGATATTGATAAATTAGCCACTAATAAATATACAGTATTAGTTAGTTCAGAGCACACTCAGAAAAAAAGAGGAGTGGCTATTTTATGGAATAAAAGTATGCCCATACCTAAAACTATTAAGTCTTATGAAGATGATAAAGGAATGTTTTGTATGGTTACAATACAAATTAATGGAAAGACATATACATTAATCAATGTATATTGGATACCAGGAATTGGTATTAATACAGTGAAATACCATCTTAATAAGATCATATCATTTTCTATAAGAGATATTATTTTAGCAGGTGGCTTTAATTGTATCCTACATGAAAAATATACTACTACTATAGGAAAAGGGAAAATTACATCTAATGCAAAACATTTAAAGGATTTTGTTAATTCATTTCATTTGAATGATATTAATAATCAGATAGACTCAAAATCATTACCATACACCTTTTTTTCTAACAGCTATAAAACTTATTCAAAAATAGAGTCTTTATTTCTAACCAGATGGTAACAGAATTAATTAATTCTAAAATCATTCCGTGTCCTATATCAGATCATAATTCAATTGTCTTTAAGTTCATGATAAAAAGTACTTACAATGTTCAGATCAAAAGGATACCAGCATACTTAACTCAATTAAAAGACTATAAAGATTATATACTTTCAGAAGTGCAACATTTTTTAGACATAAATAATACTCCTGAAGTCTCCATTGTTTATGTTTGGGATGCTTTAAAATCATATCTATGTGGACAAAGTATCAGATGGTATAATAATAAAAGGAACGCTTGGGATAAGGAATTATTAGATATTCAGAGTAAATTAGACTCTTATAAGCATAATAATAAAGAAAATATTATAGACAAAAAAGTCATTGAAGAAATAAACAAACTAAATGAGAAATACAAAGAAATTTTAACTCATAAAGTTAAAATAACTTTAGAGAAATACAAGTTTTTGTCTTACTCAACAAGTCCCAAATACTTACATAGACTTAAAAATAAAACAAAAAGGTTGAATAAGCAAAATCATATCAAAGAAATTTTCTCTCTAAGGAAAAAGAAGAATGTTTCTAGTCTACCAGAAATATTAGATGAATTTAGAAATCACTTTCACAAAATTAATCATAATAAAATTAACATGGAACCTAAAGATAAAATAAAGAAATTTATAACTACAAACATGAATAAAAAATTTAATAAACAACAGACTAAACTATTGGATAAAAATATTTCATATACAGAGGTTGTTACACAAATAAACAAGCTTAAATCAAACAAAGCACCAGGTAATGATGGTATTATACCAGAGATATATATTTTTTTTCTAAAAGTACATACTCATTAATACATAAGGTTTTTATTTTGGCCCAAAATGAGTTAATAACTCCCCCATCTTGGCAATACAGATTTATTTCGCCAATTTTAAAACCCAATAAAGATCCAACTAGATGCACTTCATATAGACCTATTTCATTACTTAATGTTGATTATAAAATGTTTATGAGTATTTTTGCTGATAGATTGAAGACAATCATCCCAGGCATTATAGATATAGATCAGACAGGCTTCATTGTAAATAGAAATACTTTTGACAATATAAGGAAAACTCTAACATTAATTGATTTTGCAAATAGGAGAAAGAAAGATTTAACACTTATTAGTCTCGACATAAGTTCAGCATTTGATTCAGTAAGTTGGGACTACTTGTTTATCTTACTGAAGTGCACAAACCTTTCAGATGCATTTGTAAATCTAATTGAACATTTATATAAAGGAGCACTGGCTTACATTAAGATAGGAACATATGTCTCACAAAAAATACCCATTTTAAAAGGTACAAAACAAGGGTGTCCGCTCTCTCCATTATTATTTACTTTAATAATGGAGCCTTGGGCTAATCTGATCAGAAACAGTACTGATATAGAAGGATTTGATATAGATGAAAATACAACATCTAAAATTCAACTTTTTGCTGATGATGTTCTAATTACATCAGCAGGATCTAATTCTTCTATGCAGTCCCTATTTGATAAAATGATGAATTTTAAAAATATTTCTGGTTTAATATTTAATGAAGAAAAAACTAAAATATTACCTATATATACACGAAAAAACATCCTCATTAGTGATTTTAGTAAATATATACCCAATTCAGGTCAGATAACATACTTAGGTATAATATTAGCTAAGGATATCAAATTTATTATACATAATAATTATAGTACCTGTCTTCTTAATATACAAAATCTTTTCAATAGCTGGAATAATATGTTTTTTACTATGGAAGAGAGACTTACAATTATTAAAATGATAATATTCCCTAAGATATTATATTTAATACAATCAATAATACTCCCACCTACAAAAATAATTATTAAGAAATTGAATACACTAATGTTAAATTTCTTATGGGCACCTAATAGACCTAGGATTGCATTAAAGAAACATACTAATAGCTGGTCTCAAGGGGGCATTTCTTTTCCAGAATTTAACTTATATACTATCTCTTCTATTATAAAAGTTATTACTTTGTTAATAGATCAGTCATATGTTGCAAAATGGAAAGATTATTGGGAACTAATTAGTATTCACTTCATGAAAATCTCTTTAACACATAAAAATATGATTGTAAATAACTCCATGTTATGGTTACTAAAAGAATTTTGTACTTCACCTATTACACCAAAATATATAGTTAGTTATCCTTTAAACATTATTATTAGTTATCGTAATTTTATATTCATGCATCCTAAGTATAAGGAATGGAATTTTATTCTATTCCCTATAATGTATACACAAGGTATGCTTTTGTCATCCACTTCAGAAAGAACTCTTTTAGTCACAGAAAATTATCTCAAGTACTGGTATCAGTTGCTATCTGATAATACAGTTAAAAATTTAGACTTCTTAAAACAAGAATTTGATCTGAGAGAAACATGTTGGTTAGAAGTTCAGACCTTTAGACAGCATCTTATTAATAAAATTGATTTAATGTCTATAACAGTTAAAGAATCTATTCCAATACTGATAGATTACTTGATATTAAATGTACAACATAAAGTTTCTGATAAAGGTAAGCTTTCATACATACATAAAATTATCAGAGAAGAAACTTATTATAGTGTAGATACCTATTGGAATTATTTCACTTCCATTAATGGTGAATCACCAAATCAACAAGACAAACAATATATATTGGAATCTGCTTATAAAACTACTTCTTCCATTATTTGGAGACTTTTTACTTGGAAATTTTTACATAGATCCTTTTATACACCTTTGATGATGAATAAAATAAATAATAAAGACAATCTATGTAAAAGATGTAATGTAGAAATTAATGCTGATTGGGCACATATGTTTTATGACTGTATAAAATTGAAAGAATATTGGAAGTCAATCAATGATTTTTTGCAGGCTCTTTTTACAGACAATTTCATTATTTCTAAATCACTTATATTATTCAACACTCCTGTTCCTCAAAGTGTTAAAAAGGTTAAGCTTCCATTGTTATGGTCTATTCTAGCAGTGGCTAGAAAAATAATAACTAGAAATTGGATTTCAGATACTCCTCCTTCGTTTAATGAATTAAAAAATTTTATGACTGTAGTGTGCCATATGGAATTGATGACAATAAAATCAAGAACTACTAGAAAAACATCTTACTATATTATATGGGATACTTTACAAAATCTGTTAAAAAAATCTTAGCTTCAATAGCATGGTATTTTAGTTTAATTAATTGATTTGATTGTAGTGGATGTCTTTGTAAATACTTTGGTTATTTTATTGAATGTTATAACCATTTCTATTTTAATTACTTGTATAAAATTGTTATGATATTTATTTTGCATGTTAAAAACAATAAACTTGTTTTAAAAAAAAAAGAGTCAGTATCATAATGAATAAGGCAGCAGTAAGCAGGTGTAAGCACAGATAAGCAGTAGTAAGCTTATGTAAGCACTAGTAAGCATGTGCAAATGCGTTTGCATGGGGGTAAGCACTGCTGACACAGATTAAGCAAAGGAAAAGCTAACTGGGTGTAGGAAACTGTGACCAGAAGTTAGCAGTGCTTACTTCCACGCAAACCTGCTTACAACCGCTTTAAAGTGCCTTAATCACACCGTATCCAATGGCCGGTGTTTTGCCCAGCAACAAAACAAGCAGTGTCTGTAAGGCTGGAACCCAAAACCATGCACACCATACACAAAATGATTTACCACTAAGCTATGCCAGATATGCATAAATCATATGTTGTCAGAAACATAACTCCAGCCCAGGCATGCAACAGTACAGAGAATGTATACCTACATCTAGATGGATGTGTGTGTGCAAATATAGTACTATCTAAATGGTTGCAACATATCTATAGATGTAGACACATATATATATATACATATATATATATATATATATATATATATATATATATATATATATATATATAAATAAATATCCAGGAATATATACATATATATACAAATATATGAACATATATACATGCAAATGCCGACATCTACACATATAATTGTCAGCATCTATATGTCCACATATACGCAGCAAGTTACATATATGTATGCAGATATATATGTCTCCATAGGTTACGTATATACGGCTATAGTTAGAAATATGTAAGCAAATATATATACCCATAGAGGTATATATGGTCAGACATCTGTAGATAGCAATGGTAGATTAACAGAAACATACATGTCCACATGCACCATTAATGGGCTTGAGAGGCCCCAAACAATATACTTCCCATAAGAATTGGCATACCCCCCACCCAGCCAAACACATCCGCCCTGTAATACACTACCAAGCTCATTTTATTGTATGTGGTCCATTTAAACAGAGATTTAAATTAGCCCTCTGTTATGTTTCACATGTTGACTTCACATTCCCCTCTCCTCCACCCACTAGGTGGGCAAAGCAGTACAGGCCCATCCAACCCAGTCCATCCTCGACCCATGCATTCATTACTCACAGTTCCACTTCCCCCCACCTGCTGCACACACACACAGCCACCATCCCTACCCTGGTTAGCGGCCCGTAGTGACCACACCACAACACATTGCCCTCCCTCCACTCCCCCCTTCGGGACCCATCCCGTATGTTGTCCCAACCCAGGTATCCTAGGTCTGGCACAAGCCTTAGTCCATGCACATAGCCATGGGTACCTTTGTAACTCTGGGTGTAGACGAAAGTTGAATACTCAATGGTTGGGATATCCCGCATGGGACAAATGTTTCCCTGGTACTAACAATAGATTTCATGTGTGACTCTGCATACACTAACGGATTTAGTTGTAGGTATTGCAAAGCATATGTGGCACACAAGGTTGGTCGGTATGCAAATGAAACTCAGTATCCAGCAATATCAGTCTACATTACAGGATATGTAGCTAAATATGTAGAGGTATGTGTGTGTGTGTGTGTGTGTGTGTGTGTGTGTGTGTGTGTGTGTGTGTGTGTGTGTGTGTGTGTGTATAGATACCCATAGCTAAATAGATATACACCTGCACCCACAGTAAGGATGAGTGGTGTAGAGGAGGGGCAGATGGGGGAACTATGGGTATACAATTATGGGCCGAGGTATGCAGGTGTTGGCTGGAGCGGTTCTAGTCAGACTGCCCTGGGGATGTAAGCAATAGTGCGAATTGGGCAGAGCTGCCACCTAATGAGCAGCCATTCCCAGTACGAGTCCCACTGCAGCACAGTCTATTTTACATGGCAAAGTATGGTATAACCCTATGTGTTTTTGCAAAACCCACTACATAACACCAAAGAACACATGGTTGCAAGACCCCACTGTAGGCATGTAAACCGATCTAATCGGCATCACAAGTTATTATTGTAGTCCTCACCCCCA